>NC_092822.1:67807500-68102500 GCF_023375885.2 Dermacentor andersoni
GCCGCCGTGAGTTCAAACAAATGCTTAAGCTCCGCGGTTTGCGTCCTTCCTCCAGCAATTCGTCTTCATCTCTCCATGTGGTTCCAAAGCAAGGCAGTGGCGACTAGCGGCCTTGCGGGGATTAGCGACCTTTGAATGCTGTCACTACTCCGGATACTCACCCTCACATGCATGATTTCGGCGCCAGTTTTGCTAGAACCAAAACATACAGCAAGAGAGATTTGATCAGCGCGTACCACCAAAGTCCTGTTGAACCCAGCGACACTCCGAAGACAGTAATCACTACTCCATTTGGCCTATTTGATTTTGTCCGTATGCCTTATGGTTTGAAGAATGCGGCGCAACCTTTTCAAAGGTTCGTGAACAAGGTTACGCGTGGATTGCCGTTCATATCCATCTAGGTTTACAGCATCTTCGTTGCCAGTTGAAGAGACGAAGAGGAGAAAGATCACCTTCGCATTCTATTTGAGCGAGTGGATGAACACGGCCTGGTAATAAAGCCCCAGAAATGCATTTTCAGAGTTTAAGCCCTGGCTTTTCTCAGCCATCGCAATTCATGCCAAGTCGCCAAGTCACATGAATCACGGGTGCCGGCGATTGATGACTTCCACTCTCCCCCCTGCTTCCGAAAGTTGCGCGAGTTTCGGTGGCTCATGAACTTTCCCGGGCGCACTCATACCATCCTGCGTGGGAATTCTTCAGCAGCTTACCGACCTGTTGCGTCACGACACAAAAAAATGTCTACCTTCCACTGGTCCTTGGAGCACGAACACTCCTTCCAAGAAGTCAAAACGTGTTGGCGACTGCAGCGTTGCTGATTCATCCGTTGCCCGACGCACCAACTCTCCTTATGATAGAAGCGTCCACCACGCAGGCCGTGCAGCACTGCTGCAGCCCGATGGCACAGACTGGAGGCCGCTGAGCTTTTTAAAGCTCCTAGCACCTATAGCAACTCTTAACAGCCGCTTCGGGGGGGGAGATGTTGGGCATCTATTGTGCTGTCAAGCATTTTCGTTTATTTCGTGAGGGCTGTAGCTTTTACAGTGTGAAATCGGGCATTTGACTCACTGTCGCGCATCGGCGCTGTGCCTGCTGGTCTTGTGGATTCGCAAGATCCAGCTTCTGCAAAGCAAAGCGCCCCCGAGCTGCGCGAATCGCGGGAAGAGCCTTCTGGTTGAGCCTCCTGGATAGGCCTTCCTGTTGCGGAGTTGCCGCCTCCCTACGCAACAACATTGGTCACGGGAGACGCATCGCTGGCAGCTCCTCACCCGTTCGTGCCCCATCAGATTCTGTGGGCAATATTTGATTCCCTGTGCGGACTAAGCCATCCCGGCACAGACCGATTCTTCTGGCCACGTATCAACAAAGGTGTTCGAAGCTGGGCAAGAAGCCGCCAAGCTTGTCAAGCCGTGAAAGTGACCCGACACACGCGTTCAGTGGTGCAGCAGTTTCCATCATGTGCATTTAGACTTAGCGGGGACACTTGTGCCCTTCCAAGGTTTCAGGTACCTCCTCAGGTGTGTCGACCGGTACTCAAGGTGGCCTGAGACGGCGCCTCTGCAAGACATGGCCGAAACAGTAGCGGAAGCATTTGTGTCTACGTCCGTGTCACAGTGCGGTTGACGTTTGCGAATAACTACTGACCGAGGCCTGCAATTCTAAAGCTCTATATTTTTCTGTCCTGCCGAGACTACTCGGCACCCGCCTTCATAAAGCCACGGCTTATCACCCACATTGTAACGGCAGGGTCGAGCGTCTCCACCAGCAACTGAAAACATCATTGACCGCCACGCCTGAAAGATCCCCCGGATTTTTAGAATTTTAGCCCACAAAGAAATGTCATCAAATACAGCACTCCCTCCCCGCACGTCTCTTATATTAAATATTCACATAATAGGTATAAAAGAAGAAATAAATAATAACAGTGCAGAACAATATAAGTGCTCAAACATGAAAGTAACGCAATTCCACTAGGACGGCTCTTTGCGGTCAGCGTAGTGGCGCCTGTGCGATGCCATTAGAGACCATGTACATGTTAGAGGCCATTACAGGTCGTACGCGGCAAAGTTTCTCAGGGTGCCAGCAATCTTGGCGCATCCCCGTATGTCGCGCCCGCGTTAGTCGGAGCCGCGTAGTGCTGAAACACCGTCCGATAAGTTCAAGCACAGCGCTAAACCTTGCTATCGATGTCACTGCTTGGCACTTCGGGTGGCACTGCCCACTTATTTAACCGGGAGGAAGGTACTTTTTTGGACAAAAACGTCCACCGCACAAAAGATAAGGGCTGGCGACTAGAGTGACAATAGCGTGGCGAACGAGCAAATATGTGCTAAGTTTGAAGTCGTAACAGCAATGCTACATGCATCGGGGGACAGTCGTTGATCTTTTATAGCAGCAAAAGGTACAACGAAGGCTAAATGCATAGAAATGCGCAAAGAAAGTAAATGTGAAGTGCATCGATGTTTTAGACAAAAGGGTCAGAGGACGAGGATTCGAGGAAGATCAATTAGTAGTTCAAACTACGTGTTGGTGCATCGCCGCTGAGGAATATGATGCAAAAGGTAAAGGTATGAGTATTTTTCATTAATTTGTTTGTTTTTCATATTATCTGTTCGTTATAGAATGGGGAGTTTTGAGGCATATTTACCCTTCACTATCCATACGCTTCGAGTTGATGAATTGTCCGCGCTTGTCCTGCAGCGCACTAGCCTTCTCGTTAGCTAAGATGGTAGAGCGACTGCCAAGGAAAAGCGTTTGTGTCGGGTTCGGTGTCCGGAGCAGGACAAATTTTTCTCAACTGCGAAGTTTTTAGCCTCGAAAAGCTGCAGTGTTTTTCTTTATTGCGATCGCAATTGTATGGAAACTTCAGGAGCATTCTCACCATCGCCGTTATCGCCGTGGGCGTCGCTGTCGGCGTCGGTGTTATGTTTAGCATAAAGTCCAAGCGCGAAAACACTCTGGCGGCGCACCGTGTGCTGCAGGGGCGAGTGAAAGCGTGAAAGGGTGAACCGAAGATGGCGGCTTGATCTCGTACGCGCAAGGGCAGAAGGCTGGCAGCGAAGCATGCGATGTTTCATCGCGCGTAAGACAATATTGGAGGGGAAGCGTTCTACTCCGGAGGCGCCTGCGTATGACGAGGCTGCGCACCACCGCGCCACCTCATCGCAGATTGCTTTCAAGCAATCTGCGATGAGTACAGTATCTGAGTGTGCCGGCAGCTGATAGATTCGCCGCTTAGTTCGCATCAAAGCGAGACGCACAATGAATGTCAATTCGCTGGATGCTGCTGCCGCTCTACATCATGCCAGCATTTTGACAGCATCAGTCCGCGCCCATTGAGTAATATGTGATTTTAGACTTTTTCTTGCCTTTCTTTCAGCTTAGTGCAACTATCGGGCGGATAACAATTTTTTTGTTTGTCTGAACCTTTCTCCACTGCGTATTTCAGCATTTGCTGTAATTTTCACAGCTACAATTCAAAAAGGAGCTGTTTATATTCCCGATGCGATTAATTATATTTCATCGTACATCTGCAGTCATCCTAAGGGTATCTTTATTCTAGTCAGTGCCAAGTGGGGGAATTATTGGGCAGTTGGCCAATTCAATGTGAAGGCGCCATGCAAATATTAGTGTGTTGGTTCCCACAGTTGACTGACATGGTTAAATGATTTTAAATCATATAGCGCATGCACCAAGAAAACATTCAAGGAAACGATTGTTAGTATGTGTGTTTCTGCAGTTGACTCATGTGGACAAATGTTTTTGAAATCATATAGGGCATGCATCAAGGAAACATTCAAGCGAAAGATTGTTGTGCGCAAACAATCCATGCCGTGAAATATGTGAAGCCACGCCTGACATTTCAGTCCTTCTAATGACGTAGCGAGTGATGGAAAGTTTAGATTGGGTTCTCAGAAGATAATCAACCTTTTGACGTCAAACGGTACGCCATTCCTTAGAAGTCACAATTTCTGGCATGTCTACCACGATCTGAGAAATATAGCTGAAGCCTTTTGTTGTCATCGATAAGAAAAAGTTTTCTTATGACTTGCTTGCAAAAGTAGGAACAGCTTTGGGTTAACCTAAACGTCAATGTTTTAAAGCAGACGCCTAGTGGGAAGCTCGCAACAAACATACAGCCACGAAGATTTGCCACGATTCTATACTTAAGTAACGAGAAATAGTGTGTGTTTTCATATCGCCCAGTGGAATATAGAAATAGCGTTGATGAAAAAACAGGATAGTTGAATTGAATTCCTGGTTGGTAAACACGTAAAGAATGAAAGAGAAACAAACCTGAAAAAGAAGCCTGGGTCAATACCGGAGCCACTGCGATGCAGCTGCACAGTCGGCTCTAGGTGTCAGTTCAAGTGCCGTAACAAAGCATGGGCAATTCCGTTGGCAGTGCAATTCGCCTTTCATACCAACTTTCACCGTAATGCTTGCAAGGAAGTCGGCCGTATTGGTTTCACCTATAAAATGAGGCAGCACTGCTAGCGATTCAAGCATCGCGAACTAAACAATCGCTACAAATTCACAGCTGTGTTTCTCTTCTATAGTTAAAGCAAGGAAATAAAGATCACCACCAATCCACTCCTGTGAAAGGGGATGGTCGACGAAGCTGTAGATACGTTGCGCGTCATGTAGGGCAGCTTGTCAAACACTGATCCCATGCTGTGCGCCGATTTCGCACATTCCTCTTCAGAGTAATATATGACACAAACAGACATTTCAATGCAGTTTACAAAACATTTATTTTAATTATTACTTGGAAATTACTGCTATACGCGCTTTGCGATCACTATGTTACACGCATATGTTTTCCGTTCTTATGCAACAAATGTTTTTCGCCAATGTTAAAAGGATGTTTAACTCGCGTACGGTAGTTTGTCGAATCGGATAGTTGGAGTAATCAGGGCCCAACTTTTTCATGAAGTGGGTGAAACACTGATTTGTTTACAGTTTTCAGACCACCGGCGAGGAATTCGCGGCAACGTACGTTGATCAACGAGAAATTTAACGCACGCCTCGCTGGTCATCAATCACGTAGTTTGACAGCTTTTTTTGTATTTGTACATTTCGTATCGAAACGAAAGCAATGCTGTACGTTCCCTTGACGCCACAACCTTACGGAGGTATGAGCCACTGCACCTGTCTCTGCAGTGCTACCGGAATTGGCCCACTGGGTTTTCTGTCGATACGAAGGACGCGTTTCAATTCACGGGATGCTAGACATAAAGAACTTTGTTGTAATAATTCTTTCTCTTGTGCCCATGAAAAAGAAAACGAGTTGCTGCTCAGGAGAGTACGCATCATATGTTGTTTTTGTCTTTCTTCTAAAATGAATGGAAGAGGAAGACGCGCTGCTCGGATCTCTAGTTCTTGCCTATTGTCCTTTACCGGCCTCCAAGCGTGGTCAAACCGGTTAATGAAACCTTTACTTATCGAGCGAAAAAAAAAAACGACAACATTATAAATGAAACACGAGCGCAAGCCCATACGTTCATGCATTCTTTTTCTCGTTCTTGTTTTTTGTTCTCGCGAAACGCACCTATGAAAACGCTATTTTGGTGACACCTACAAGTTCATGAAAAAAAAAAAAAAAACATGTGGTACTGCTCTGAAAGTTCTCTCGTGACGGCTGCAATGTCAGCGACCGTGAGGATGAGTAGGCAACCGGGAGCTTTCGCGAAAGCGCCTGCAGAGCAGCAGTAGCTGCCACTTTGTGTCCGTTTGAAAATGTCACGAATAAAAGAAAAGGCAAGAACCTCCAGAGCTCGATGTCGACTGCCCTTAATGTCAAGGCGAATTGTAGACGAGTGCAGCGGAGTCACAAGATTCTCAAAGTGAAGAACGAGCTTGGAACAAGAAGGGGGCTATGCGCTCCCGATGTGCTTAGTGATCGCGGCATCCATTCATTGTGCCCTGCGCAGATGGTTTCTTGCTTTGGATTTGTGTGCAGGCGATTTAATTATTAGGACACGTTACCGAAGCTTTATTTCAGCAACAAAATGCCTCCCTAGCTAGGGAAAGGCAGTGAAGGACATCAGATGGCTGGGCGTTGCAATGAAATAGCAAATTTGCAGGCATTTCATAATTTAGTTGTTGCAATGAGAGGCTAACTAGAGATGGCTGATAGAAAGCTGTGTCCTGAAATTGAACTAAAGCCCGGTGAGGTGATGATTAATTTGGTTGCTACGCGCGTAACCGCCTGTGAATGTGTCAATATTCCGCTCAGGAGCGACACGTGATGCAATTGATTAATGTTCGTTTAGGAGGCGCGACGCCGTAAAGGTAAACGGGATAGGAGCGTTCACCACACCGGTCCATCGGCCATAGCTAACACAGTTTTGTGCGAATGGTTATCGCAAATAATTCTGGTCTCTTTTTCCCAGTAAAATAGAAAAATGAAATGTTCAACAGCGCAATTGCCACTTCATTTAGCACACGTCCTTGAGTGACGTCATGGGTTCCCCTGAGTGGCGGGGCCATTATTCTTTGTGCGTATGTGTAAGCATGAACTAATGTAAAAGGGACAGCTTAAGGTTGTGGGCGTGAAGAAAATAATATTTAGTTTTCGTGACAGAAAATCGTCTGCACCAAGAAGATTTTAAGATAGTATAATGAAAAGTATTGTTCGTGTTCTCGTGTGGCTTCAATACCGCGCTACCCGGAGATAGTGGGAATGGTGTACAGTGCAGGGATCTAAGACTCGGGCTTTTGGCGTGAAATACCACCATGGTCTGTTATTCTAACTCCATCCCCCACCGCGACGAGGTTGACCGCAGTGGTTCATCTTATCTAGTAACTAACTTCTGCCCCCCCCCCCCCCCCATCATTTTGTTTTAATATATTAAAAATACAGATACCAACTTAGAATATAAAAAAAAATTCACCCTTTGTGAGCGGTATTCGACAGTTCTTGGTCCAGATCCGCTTGCACTGGTAATAAGAATGGCCGGGACTCCGCTTTGCAGTGCAATCGTTACGTATTTGATTGACTCAATCGTTACATTATACAGCCAAACTTACTAATGCTGCGAAGTCTCGCCTCGTGCTGGGAAAACTACTGCCTCGTGACACAGGGCGACCCGAGCTATGGTGCTCGCGCTCGGAACGGCCAGCCGTCAGAGCTGGCCCGGCTTCTCTGGTGCAAGAACAAACCTTGGCCGTTTTTGGTATCGGTGTGCTTCTCGGGGGTCACTCCATGAACTTCGCGGCCGTGAGACCGGCTGCAGTTGCACATTCCGTCGAACTCAGCGTGTAGCAGAATATTGGCAGCACTTTTCACTCAAGAAATATTGAAATAATTTGACCCCTTCTGTTACAACAATTCTTTTACGAATCATAATGCACTGTCAGTAGCATCTGACATGAAAAGCAATAGAAGCTCCAACAAATAATAGTAACATTTCTTGTGTAAGCAGCTATATCTAGATAATTGGCTGACTTGGTGAGCCAGATAAGCTTGGTCGTCCTTACAGCTCGCGAATGTCATTGGCGGTGTCACGCAGAGCTTAGGACTTCGTTCTGTATTCGAATACTTTTGGTATCGTCCAACTAATATAGAAAGTATTTGTATCAAGAAGTATTTACAACTGCAGGTCAATTAAAAAGCTAGAGTAATATTCACTGATTACAAAGCTATGAGTTTTTGAGAGTTTGCGTGAGAATACTCAGATATGTTGCGGAAATATTCAATTCGCAGTTTTTCTTTATTTTAGCCTTTGTTTCTTCATTCAGCAGCGTGAACGATAACGTTATCATTTTAGTGACAAGCTTTGGACTGGACAGGGAATAAAAACAGGTTTTCTTTATTTGAACGGCCTTGGACAGGTCTGTCACGAGCGGTACGGTGCACGATCTTCACAACGAAGTGACCTGTATGAGGAAAGATTTCGGAAGTCCGGAGCGGATCGTTCCGTACGTGTGTGATTGTGCTATTAATCAATACAAAATGAGGTGAAAATGAAATTATACACAATATTGGGGTACGTAAAAACAAACTTTAAGACGAAAAGAGAGACGGAGACAGAAGGCAGTAAAGGAGTGGAAGATAAACAGACACATGTCTGGTTTGCTACCCTGCACTGGGGGAAGGGGTATGGGGATGAAGAGAGAGAGGACCTAGAGAACGCAGTTTTGCGCACATATGAAGGTTCGCACCGAGTCTACACACGGTTGTCAAGCCATGTGGACTTCAGGTATTTCAACAACGCTTTCGTGGCTTTCTGTGCCATCGACGCGTACGGCCATGGTCCAAGGATATTCATTTCCGGCAATGGTTTAGAGTCTAGCTGGTTCAATGCTGTCCGGAGAGCTTCACGATCGACGTCGTATTGACGTCAGATACATAGGATGTGTTCAGTCGTTTCTGTGGTTCCACAAGAGTCGCTCATGCGCGTATCCCCCCTTCCAATACGGAACGAGTAGCCCTTCGTAAATGCCACCCTGATCCAGAGGGGGCACAATACTATCGCCCCAGAGCGGGAAACTTTTCACAGTGCTTGTTGTTTTCACGGTACTTTTGACGGTTTAAGAATGGATCAAGCAAGCTGTGCTGCCGTTGATGTTGTCATGTGGGACAGTTTGAATTTCATTGTCGCTTTCGTAGCCAGAGTGACAATGGCACCTGAAGTGCGGGTAGGTGAGACCGAACCATCGGTATAAATATGTATTTGGTTCCCGTATGCCTAATTGAATATTATCAGCGTCATCTGTTTCAGAGATATTGTTGAGTGGTTGGCCTTCTTGTTCACACCTGGTTTATTTAGCCGCACTTGAGACTGTTAGAGAGACCAGAAGAACAATGAAGTCCTTACTGCTGGTATGTATCCTAATAAAACACAGTCTAAATGGGTGAAAATACCCTCAGAAAGCGTTGCACAACGTCTCTGCGATGGCAAGAACGGGAACTGATGATCGGGGACGCGGGGAAGATGACGGATATGCGTCCTGAGACAATCCACAGCAACACATGCTTGGATGGAATGGTCTTTGGTGTGCACGACTGTTGCAGCTGTTGACGCACAGCAAGGAAGTATTAAACACGTGCGCAATGCTTGGCCTTGTAACCTCTCCAATGAGCTAATATTTGACATGCACGTACCGCACAACACTGGAAGGCTGTAGAATAAATGCCCAAGGAATGGAGCCAATTGCAGCTGAAGCAAGGCGCGTACAGATGTGCCCCATATTTCGCCGCACATGAATCTCAGTACCTGGGCAATCGACAACAGATTTTACTTCAGCTACGTGCTATAACGGCTCCAGGAAATATTTCGGTTGATTGTTACGCCCAAGAATCGATAGGTCATCCCATAGGTGATAGTGTGTCCATTAACGGAGACTTGGTATGGTGTCATAGGTTTACGGGTGAATGTAATCAATGCACATATCTCGGTCAATACAGTCAAGCCTTGTACTATAGTCTATCCTGATCTCAACACTGCTGCCCTCGGCAATCGCGCGCGAACCTGAAGGCGAGTGACCACAAAATTCCAAAGGCAGATGTCTGCTGCCCATGTCGAGAGGTAGGTTGTTTATGTAAAATTTCAGCTAGTCGAATGAGTGTCACGATAAACAACGTGGTGCTTGATACTCCTCCTTGAGGCACGCCGCTGTAAGTGTAATATTCAGCCGTGGGGCTATCTCCTGTTTTTACAAAAGACGGCCGGCGAGATATACAGTCGGATAACCAGCGAAGTATGCGGTCGCCGATTTCAATAATCTTCATGGAGTTCAGGTACCGCGACGAAAGCCTGCCATGGAAGCGGGTTTATTTATTTATACAGTAACAGTGGCACCCACGATGACAATGAAAGAGAGAATAGTCTAGAGAAATTTGGAATCCAACAAGTAACGCTGGGAGAAGTAAAAGAAGCCTTGGAAACTATACAAAGGGGGAAGGCAGCTGGGGAAGATCAGGTAATAGCAGATTTGTTGAAGGATGGTGGGCAGATTGTTCTAGAAAAACTGGCCGCCCTGTATACGCAATGCCTCATGACCTCGAGCGCACTGGAATCTTGGAAGAACGCTAACATAATCCTTATCCATAAGAAGGGACGCCAAAGACATGAACAATTATAGACCCATCAGCTTACTGTTCCTTGCCTACAAAGTATTTACTAAGGTAATCGCAAATAGAATCAGGAACACCTTAGACTTCTGTCAACCAAAGGAGCAGGCAGGAGTTTGTAAAGGCCACTAAACAATAGACCACATTCACACTATCAATCAGGTGATAGAGAAATGTGTGGAATATAACCAGCCCTCATATATAGCTTTCATTGAATACGAGAATGCGTTTGATTCAATCGAAACCTCAGGAGTTATGAAGGCATTACGGAATCACGGTGTAGACGAGCCGTATGTAAAAATACTGAAATATATCTATACCGGCTCCACAGCCACCATAGTCCTTCATAAAGAAAACAACAAAATCTCAATAAAAAAAGGCGTCAGGCAGGGAGATACGATCTCTCCAGGAGGTATTCAGAGACCTGGATTGGGAAGAATTGGGGATAAGAGTTAATGGAGAATACCTTTGGAACTTGCGATTCACTGATGATATTGCCTTGCTTTGTAACTCAGGGGACCAATTGCAATGCATGCTCACTGACCTGGACAGGCAAAGCCGAGTGGTGGGTCTAAAAATTAATCTTCAGAAAACTAAAGTAATGTTTAACAGTCTCGTCGGAAGAGAACAGCAGTTTACGATGGGTAGCAAGGCACTGGAAGTGGTAAGGGAATACATCTACTTAGGGCAGGTAGTGACCGCGGATCCGGATCATGAGACCCAAATAATCAGAAGAAGAAGAATGGGCTGGGGTGCCTTTGGCAAGCATTTTCACATCATGAACAACAGGTTGCCATTATCCCTCAAGAGAAAAGCGTATAACAGATGTGTTGTACCCGTACTCACGTACGGGGCAGAAACCTGGAGGCTTACGGAAAGGGTTCTACTTAAATTGAGGACGACACAACGAGCTACGGAACGAAGAATGATGGGTGTAACGTTAAGGGATAAGAAAAGAACAGATTGGGTGAGGGAAGAAACGCGAGTTATTGACTTATTGACATCTTAGTTGAAATCAAGAAAACGAAATGGACATGGGCAGGGCATCTAATGAGGAGGGAAGATACTTGTTGGTCATTAAGGGTTACGGACTGGATTCCGAGGGAAGGGAAGCATAGCAGGGAGCGGCAGAAAGTTAGGTGGGCGGATGAGATTAAGAAGTTTGCAGGGGCAACACGTCCACAATGAATACGTGACCGGGGTAGTTGGAGAAGTGTGGGAGAGGCCTTCGCCCTGCAGTGGGCGTAACCAGCTGATCATGATGATGATAAAGTTGCACACGTAAGCAATCTTCTACCAAATCAAAAGAATGATATGAAAGTGCGGCGTTTCGATGAAGGAAATGGCTTAGGCGTGTATGTACGTACTCATATAAGCCTTGTGTGCAATAAAAATTTTTATTTTTGAGCGAAGCTCTGTCAATTTCTGGCTCTCCTTTGGTGTGCGTTCTCGTACGCTTCAAGATAGATCATTTATGGGAATTTAATGCATTCCCTCCAAAGAAAGCATCGGATGCCGCGTTCACTCAGCGGCCCGACATGCTTTTCATAATGCTTGAGCTGAGATTAAAATTTTACGGTTGAAATCATTCAACATTGAAGGCATAAGTATCGCATGCACTCATGCATTGTCTCGGCAAGCTGTCTACGATGAAGAGTTTTGGCGTCAACACATAACTTGTTCGTATAGAATCTGGCACATTATGATATCAAGCGCGGGATAGGGAAACGTCGGAGCCAGGATTTGTATTCATCAAGCGGTGGGCGTACTGGAGAGCTTCGTTTGACCATGCACTATGCGAGCATATTACATTGTGGAAGGTCAAGGGCGAAGAACAGGAATTACTTCTGGACCAATATATTTGTGAATTTGGCGCCAGAGTGTCATCTTTCACGCAACAGCTATTATAGGGATCCTGAAACCATGCATCACGTACAAAGGAACTTTCAAAAGCTCTATTTTAAACTTTACAAATGCCTAAGCGTTCTAACATAACTATAGCTATTCTTTTGGCAGGTTCTGATCATGACTGCTTCAGATGCCACTCAATGAGCATACGTTAAATAAAATTGAATATTGATATACCCATCGTGCGTGCAGCAGGGCAACGTACGCCTGCACAAGCAAGTATGCGCCGGTAGGTGGTCATACAGATACACACACACACACACACACACACACACACACACACACACATACATACATACATACATACATACATACATACATACATACATACATACATACATACATACATACATACATACATACATACATACATACATACATACATACATACATACATACATACATACACACACACACACACACACACACACACACACACACATAGATACATACATACAGACAGACAGACAGACAGACAGACAGACAGAGGGTTTCATGATCCAATCTCCACTCTTATACGAAACTGCAAAACGAACTCCCAATACTGTTTTCGCCATTAGACTGCGTTTATACTTTGGTTTAGGGATTACTATATGGTTTGGTTAAAGCTGCAAGTATTTTGCAATTATTCTGTGATCGCTTTTTTCCTCGTTGCAGAAGTTGCCACAAGTTGCCACCTTCATTCGTCAGCAGCTTTGCGTACGACAGATGTGTACTTTCATTCATGGTTCTCTGGAAGATAAGTCCAGGCAATGCGTAACCAAAGTCGAAATTAAGGACGTCAACGCGACTCACAATGGCGGTCTGCAGATACTCGACTGACGGTAACGCTACTCACAGTCGTCAGAATGGTTTCATTACATATTCGCAAACTAGCAATTAAAACTTCTGGAAATCAGTTTTATCAAATCATGCAATATTTGTGTTGCAATATGTGGAGTACTACGCTTTTGTTGCAAGCGCGAACGTTGCGCTGTGGCCTATGGTCGTAGAAACGTGTCACTACGCTCACACGGTGGTAAATACATTTAGATCTGCGACGTCTTATACGCGCTAATTGAGTCATATTTTGTGCAATAACAGTATGGGCTTAAGGTTACACGAACTAACATGATGCATACTTCTCTATTTAGCATGTGAAGTACTACTTTTTTGTTCGGTAGCCTTGGTAGCGCTGCCCGCTATGTACAAAAACGAGTATCGTCACACGATAACTGCTGTAAAAGATTGAGTGGTCGGCTGTAGCGGTTGTTGCTTTCACTGGTATTTGTAATTCAGGACTTAAGGATTGGAACGACGCTGATGTAATACTGGATAGCTCGCATAATAATGTTCTCCATGTTCTAATAATGTAATCCATGTTCTTTGATGGTATGTCACATGCGTATGTATTAAAAATCTCTTTACAAGTTGCAGAAATGGCTTTAAAATGAAACGAAGATATAGAAGTTTCTTGGCAGCACTGCCAACGTTCAGAAGCTCGAAAACATGCTTAATTTGCTGCTCGTGCCCTAATATTGGAGGTACAATATTCAGACACTTGGCTTACACAATAATTTATAGAAAGTGTGGGCTAATAAATAACGACGGCATAAGAGGGAAATAGGCGAGTCATTGCTTACATTCTTTGCTTACAACTTGGCAATATTTCCCAGAGAAGTAATTCTAGCGACGCATTGTAGAACCGAATTTATCAGACTAAGTTTAATATTCGTGCATAGCTAAGAATACTAGTCATGCAAATAAATACTCGTACACCTTTTGCATTATGATTGTCAGCTGAGGAAAAATGCTAACGTCTAAATGAGCCCCTTGCTGCAACTAATTGCTGTATGTCTGCTGCTATGGCACCGGCAGCATCGGTGGCTATCAGGCTCGACGACCTGACTAAATATGGGGCGTGGCTGTAAAGTGCTCAACTAATATCTGGAATGTAATCGATGATACTTGATTGCATTTGAGACAAAGCGAGAAGGGCGAAAAGAGACAGTTCAAAGTTTAAGTGTGCATGGTGACCTCACAAATAACTTGGCGTGATTGCGCGCGTTCAATCGCGAGAATGCCCAGTTTAAATCACAAACGAAGGAACACAACCTACTAATATTAAACCAAATGATCGGAAGTTAAATTGCTATTGAAACGCAAAATACACAGGCTGGCACATCTCATCTATAATTACCTACAATCATCTATAAATTTAAGCTCACTTGAAAGTGAAGACTTGTCGCCCTGCTATGTCACTTTCACAAGCTCTATCACAATCATTCACCTTTCGCAGAATCTCATATCAAACCAGCACATCGCATTTTCCCCCGATTAGACCACTGCCTCAAAGTGAAACCCAAGATAGCTCACACCAAACTTATGCGTCATTCGCCATTGTTCCTTGCCATTTATCACTGGAATAAACTACCTACAGAAACAATTTCCGAAAATAATTACGACGCATTTTTTGAACAAACTGAAATACTTACTCTGTGCTGGTTCTTAATAAATTATTATCAGAAGTGCACTCGTTTTTACATTGTCTTGAGCATTGTGGTCCACGTGTGTGCCTGTTCTCAAACACTTCTTTTATCCAGATATGTTCCCTGTTTTCCTTAGCGCATGTTTGTTAATGCTTTCTGATGTTTCACTGTGTTATGCAATATGATCACTTTATTGTTTTTTTAACCCCCTATGTAATGCCCGTAAAGGGCCCTTAGGGTATGTGAATAAAAAAAGAAAAGTCGTTTAATGTAAGACTGCCTAGCTGCACCATAATCTACACTACTGTAGTCCATTGATGACTGATGATTGGTGTTTAATGGCGGAAGAGCCAAGTATGGCCAAAGAGCGCCATGTTCTTGGTGATGAGTTCGCAGTGTAATTATGAGTTCTATGAAGTTGATGTAACGTGGTTGTAAAGGGGCCTAAAATATGGTCACTGTAAAGTGCGTAAAATGTGCGTGTAATAAAATTATGGCGATGACAAATGACGTGTACTATGAGCGTTAAGGTACGTTGCAAAATAATGATACGATATAAGAAAATGCATAAGTTTTTAAAATTCACTAGAGCACCATGGCCTCGTTAGAGCCCTTGAGACACAAGGGCCTGGAGGCATGTGCTATATAAAACAACTATCACAGCGGCATCCTCTGGAAAGAGGATGCGCTACGAATTTATTGGGCTCATAACATGTAGGACAACGTCATTTAAAAAGTTGAAGACTACTTTGGTGTTGGAAAATGGTTCCTTACCAAGCAATATAGCTGGGTGAAGAGGTACGCAATAACGATATGCAAGAGGAAAATGTTTCTTTCTTTCAGATTCGGCTTTGCGACACTCCAAGAGGACGTGTAGGAGGGTCACCCTCTCACCACATCGAGCACAGGTTGGCGGTTCATTTCCAGTAAGCAGAAAATTGTGTGTGCCAAATGTGTGCCCTATTCTGAGGCGCCAGAATAGGACATCTGTTCGCGTTGATTTTGTTGGGGAGGGCCACAAGTCTAACTGTGGATTTATAACGTGCAGCATATTGTTCATTTCTGCGTTCCACATGCGTTGCCAGTGTTGTCGCAGTTTGTTACGCAAGAAAGGCTTCAGATCTGTGACAGGGACAGCAGCTGTAGAAAAAGTGTTTAGTGATGTGAGTGATGTGGCCATTTTATCAGCCAGTACATTACCCTCGATACCTCTGTGGCCAGGTACCCAGCATATTACTACGTGTCTATGTTATACATAAATATTGCATAAGAGCGAGTAAAGTTCGATGAAAACAGGATTTGTTTGCTTTTGTAAGGAAATTAACGCTTTTACAAGACTTAACGAGTCTGTAAATACTATTGCTCTGTCGAGCTTTAATTTATTTATATGTTTTACTGCAGGCAGTACTGCATAGGATTCTGCAGTGAAGATACTTGTTAAAGGATTCAACACGTCAGATTCAGAAAACGAAGGACCAACTGCAGCACAAGATAAGCCAGAATGTGATTTTGACGCGTCTGTGTAGAATACGCTGCAGGAGTACTTCGACTGAAGTTCACGGAAATGCATAGCAATTTCAACCTCACGAGCGTGCTAAGTGACCTCTACAAAGGATATGTCACAGTCTAACACCTGCCACTCCCAGGGTGATAATAGCTTAGCTGGAGGCATTACGTGATGTTCTAGAACTGGGACATCCATTTCCGCGCTAAGTTCTCTTGCACGCAGTGAGAAAGGAAGTCTCGTAGAGGGTCTATTCCGAAAAAGTGTTTCACACGTCAAGCCATTAGCAGTTGTGAAACACGGATGTTCCTTATTTGAGCGAACATTAAGAAAATAGTTAAAGCTGATGTACGTTCTCTGAAAATGGAGTGACCACTGATCTGACTCGACATATAGGCTTTCAACAGGGCTTGTTCTAAATGCACCAGTGGCCATGCGGATACCGAGATGGTGAACGGGGTCTAACATCTTTAGCGCACTCGGGGCGGCAGAATGATAAACCACGGCACCGTAGTCAAGTCGTGATCGAACTAGGCTCCTGTAGATATTCAATAAGCACTGTGTCTCGCTACCCCACGTTGTGTGGGATAGCATTTTAAGTAAATTCATTGTTTTTAGTCATTTTGCTTTAAGAAATTTTATATGTGAGATGAAAGTAAGCCTCGAGTCAAGTATTACACCTAGGAATTTGTGTTCATTGTTCACAGGTATTCGTTGTCCGCCCAGTTCTACGCGAGGATCTGGGACCAGACCTCTCTTTCTTGTGAAGAGAACACAAGAACTTTTGTGGGGGTTGATTTTAAATCCATTTTGGTCTGCCCACTTCGACACCTTGTTTAGCCCCGCTGTACCTGTCTTTCACACACTGTAAGGTTGGAGGATCTGAAACGTATCTGTATATCGTCTACGTAGACGGAATAAAAAATGGCCGGTGGCAGTGAAGGACGACGTGTGTTCAGTTTAACGATAGAGAGAGTGCAACTGAGTACTCCTCCCTGGGGTACACCTGTTTCTTGTATAAAAGGTCGCAACAATGCGTTGCCGATATTCACGCGGAAGATACGATTCAACAAATAGCTTTCAATTATGTTCAGCATATTTCCACGGATGCCCATTTCCGACAGGTCTCGCAAGGTCCCGTAATGCCATGCCGTGTCATACGCTTCTTCCATGTCAAGGAATATCGGCAGGAAATACTGTTTATGTATAAATGGATCGCGGATATTTCCTTCAATGCGCACAAGATGATCGGTTGTCGACCGCCCTTTTATGAAGCCACACTGATAAGGATCGAGCATATTGTTGAGCTCAAGGAAATGTATAAGTCTGCGATTTATCATTTTTTCAAAAAGCTTACACAGACGATTTGTTAGAGCTATCGGACAGATAACTTGCTGCCAAGGAAGGGTCTTTTCCCTGCTTCAGAACAGGAAGCACAATCGCTTCTTTCCATGTGGATGGGAGGTATCCGGAGGCCCAAATAATGTAAGTATTGTAACTTGTGTGTCCGTTGGTAGTTCCTGGACAGGCCGCCATTGGAATATGAACCTGGCAACGTTTAACGCTAGAACGTTATCTAGTGAGGCGAGTCTAGCAGTGCTATTGGAAGAATTAGAGAGCAGTAAATGGGATATAATAGGGCTCAGTGAAGTTAGGAGGCCAAAAGAAGCATATACAGTGCTAAAAAGCGGGCACGTCCTGTGCTACTGGGGCTTAGCAGAGAGACGAGAACTAGGAGTCGGATTCCTGATTAATAAGAACATAGCTGGTAACATACAGCAATTCTATAGCGTTAACGAGAGGGTGGCATGTCTTGTTGTGAAACTTAATAAGAGGTACAAAATGAAGGTTGTACAGGTCTACGCCCCTACATCTAGTCATGATGACCAGGAAGTCGAAAGCTTCTATGAAGACGCGGAATCGGCGATGGGTAAAGTCAAAACAAAATACAGTATACTGATGGGCGATTTCAATGCCAGGGTAGGCAAGAAGCAGGCCGGAGACAAGTCAGTGGGGGAATATGGCATAGGCTCTAGGAATAGCAGAGGAGAGTTATTAGTAGAGTTTTCAGAACAGAATAATATGCGGATAATGAATACCTTTTTCCGCAAGTGGGTTAGCCGAAAGTGGACGTGGAGGAGCCCGAATGGTGAGACTAGAAATGAAATCGACTTTATACTCTGCGCGAACCCTGGCATCATACAAGATGTAGACGTGCTCGGCAAGGTGCGCTGCAGTGACCATCGGATGGTAAGAACTCGAATTAGCTTTGACTTGAGGAGGGAACGGAAGAAACTGGTACATAAGAAACCAATCAATGAGTTAGGGGTAAGAGGGAAACTAGAGGAATTCCGGATCAAGCTACAGAACAGGTATTCGGCTTTAACCCAGGAAGAAAACCATAGTGTTGAAGCAATGAACGACAAGCTTATGGGCATCATTAAGGAGTGCGCAATAGAAGTCGGTGGTAACGCCGTTAAACAGGAAACCAGTAAGTTATCGCAGGCGACGAAAGATCTGATCAAGAAACGCCAATGTATGAAAGCCTCTAACCCTACAGCTAGAATAGAACTGGCAGAACTTTCCAAGTTAATCAACAAGCGTAAGACAGCGGACATAAGGAACTACAATATGGATAGAATTGAACAGGCTCTCAGGAACGGAGGAAGCCTGAAAGCAGTGAAGAAGAAACTAGGAATAGGCAAGAATCAGATGTGTGCGTTAAGAGACAAAGCCGGCAATATCTTTACTAATATGGATGAGATAGTTCAAGTGGCTCAAGAGTTTTATAGAGATTTATACAGTACCAGTAACACCCACGACGATAAGGTGAGAGAGAATAGTCTAGAGGAACTTGAAATCCCACAAGTAACACCGGAAGAGGTAAAGAACGCCTTGGGAGCTATGCAAAGGGGGAAGGCAGCTGGGGAGGATCAGGTAACAGCAGATTTGTTGAAGGATGGTGGGAACACTGTCCTAGAAAGGTTGGCCGCCCTATATACACAATGCCTCATGACCTCGAACGTACCGGAAGCTTGGAAGAACGCTAACATAATCCTAATCCATAGGAAAGGGGACGCCAAAGACTTGAAAAATTATAGACCGATCAGCTTACTGTCCGTTGCCTACAAAGTATTTACTAAGGTAATCGCAAATAGAATCAGGAATGCCCTAGACTTCTTTCAACCAAAGAACCAGGCAGGATTCCGTAAAGGCTACTCAACAATAGACCATATTCCCACTATCAATCAGGTGATAGAGAAATGTGCGGAATATAACCAACGCTTATATATAGCCTTCATTGATTACGAGAAAGCATTTCATTCAGTCGAAACCTCAGCAGTCATGAAGGCACTACGGAATGAGGGTGTAGATGAGCCATATGTAAAGATACTGGAAGATATCTATAGCGGTTCCACAGCCACCGTAATCCTCCACAAAGAAAGCAACAAATCCCAATAAAGAAAGGCGTCAGACAGGGAGATACGATATCTCCAATGCTATTCACAGCATGTTTACAGGAGGTATTCAGAGACCTGGATTGGGAAGAATTGGGGATAAAAGTTGATGGAGAATACCTTAGCAACTTGCGATTCGCTGATGATATTGCCTTGCTTAGTAACTCAGGAGACCAATTGCAATGCATGCTCACTGACCTGGAGAGGCAAAGCAGAAGGGTGGGTCTGAAAATTAATCTACAGAAAACTGAAGTAATGTTTAACAGTCTCGGAAGAGAACAGCAGTTTACGATAGGCAGCGAGGCACTGGAAGTGGTAAGGGAATACATCTACTTAGGGCAGGTAGTGACCACGGATCCGGATCATGAGACGGAAATAATCAGAAGAATAAGAATGGGCTGGGGTGCGTTTGGCAGGCATTCCCAAATCATGAACAGCAGGTTGCCATTATCCCTCAAGAGAAAAGTATATAATAGCTGTGTCTTACCAGTACTCACCTATGGGGCAGAAAACTGGAGGCTTACGAAAAGGGTTCTACTCAAATTGAGGACGACACAACGAGCTATGGAAAGAAGAATGATAGGTGTAACGTTAAGGGATAAGAAAAGAGCAGATCGGGTGAGGGAACAAACGCGGGTAAATGACATCTTAGTTGAAATCAAGAAAAAGAAATGGGCATGGGCAGGACATGTAATCAGGAAAGAAGATAACCGATGGTCATTAAGGGTTACGGGCTGGATTCCAAGGGAAGGGAAGCGTAGTGGGGCGGCAGAAAGTTAGGTGGGCCACAATTAGTACATGACCGGGGTAGTTGGAGAAGTATGGGAGAGGCCTTTGCCCTGCAGTGAGCGTAACTAGGCTGATGATGATGATGATGTAGTTTCTGATCATGTCATACATGACTCTGTCAGGTCCCGGTGCAGTGCTTTTGCATGTGTTCAAGGCAGCTCTCAACTCGGCAATACTGAAAGGCCGGTTATACGTTTCATTCTGCCTGGATTTTCGTATGATTGGCTTACGTTCTATTATATCTTTATGTCTAAGAAAGGACTGGGAATAGTGCATTGAGCTCGACACTCGGTAAAAGTGCTCCCCAAGTGAATCTGCCTGATCTTGTAGTGTATCGCCCTGTGTGTTTACCAGAGGGAGTGAATATCTTTGTTGCCCTCTTATCCTATTAACCTTGTTCCAGACTTTGGCCTCATCAGTATAGGAGTTGAAAACCGATAAGAACTTGTGCCAACTGTCTCTTCTGGCCTGTCGGCGCGTTCTCCTGCCTTGGGATCTTACTTGCTTCAAGTTAATCAGATTCTCCACAGTGGGAGAGGCGCGTAGAAACCCCCACGCTTTGTTCTGTTTCTTACGAGCGAGCGATCCTACAGTCGTCGTTCCACCACGGGTCATGCCGTTTGCATGCCAAGCCATTTACTTGTTAGATGCATTTAGATGGGGCATCTATTATGAAGGCTGTAAAATACTCCACAGCAGCATCAATTCGTAACGAGGACATGTCATGCCATGAGGTACTAGAGAGAGTTCGGGATTTCTCCCAATGATCTGCATCAATTTTCCACCTAGGTGCCTGTGGTAGATTTTCGTTTTCTTTAGGTGTTCGTAGCAGTATGGGGAAGTGGTCGCTTCCGTAAGGATTCTTTGTAACTTCCCATTCGAGTTCAAGCAGAATAGAAGGAGAAACTGCTGAGATCAATTGAAGAAAAGATACTGTTTGCAACACAGTAATATGCGAGTGCCTTCTTATTCAGCAGACACGCACCAGAAGAGAAAAGGAACTGTTCAACAAGACGACATCGCGCATCTATACGAGAGTCGCCCGACAGGCAGTTGTGCGCATTGAAATCCCCAAGGACAACGTAAGGTTCTGGCAATTCGTCTATGAAGGACTTAAATTGATGTTTAGTTATATTGTAATGTGGGGGTATGTAGAGCGAGCAGACAGTGATCAGTTTATTTAGGAGAACAGCACGAACCGCCACTGCCTCAAGGGGCATTTCTAGCTGCAAACGGTCACACGCTATAATTTTCTGAATAACAATGGCAACACCGCCCGATGAGGCGAGAGCATCATCGCGATCTCTGCGAAACGTAACATACTGTAGGAGTAAATTTGTGTGTTTCGATTTTAAGTGTGTTTCCTAGCCTCGCCGCTCGTTAGGCGCTTGGCGCCCCTTGAGGATAGGTGTAGTGTCCATTGCTTCTTGTGAGGCGCCGAACACGTGCTCTTGCGAGCGAGAAGTTGCCAGGGATTGTCCCGCCTAGGAGGGCAAGACCCCTGCGCCCACAAGCCCGGAGGTCGATGGGGCTCCCTGGGGGATTTGGCTGCGCCGGCCGTTGCCAGCGCTGGAAGGGACCTGAGAAGTTGAGGCAGCCTCGGCTGCGCCCACCTTCGGGGTCGATGGTCCCTTCTCCTCGGTTGACGGAGCAGCGCTAGCTGCAACCGCCGCGGAGGCAGATGGCGTAACTGCCGACTCACTGCTTCTGGGTCGGACAGCCGCCGGAGGCCGTTGCGACGCTGCCCCCTGACGCGCCACTTCGCCAAAGCTTTTCTTTGGCAGGTATGCTACCTGCCTGCGTGCCTCCTTGAATGGGATATTCTATTTTACTTTGATCGTTAGGATTTCTTTTTCTTTCTTCCAGGAAGGGCACGACCGCGAGTACGAGGCGTGCTCCCCATCACAGTTTACAAAGTGGAGAGCGTTCTCACAAGTTTCAGTGGTGTGTTCATGGGCACTGCATGGCTGCCCCGACAGCTCTACGAACTGTGGCCGAAACGCTGGCATTTGAAATATCTAAGCGGATTTGGCACGTACGGCCTAATACGGAGCTTGATGTACCCGGCCTCGATTGACTCGGGCAGGACACCGGAACCAAAGGTGATTATTAAGTGCTTCGCCTGAATCTCTTTACCATCTCGCCTCATCTTTATTCTTCTGACATTGATCATATTTTGTTCGCTGAAGCCCTCCAGGAGTTCCGCTTCAGTTAGCTCAAGCGAATCCTCATCCGACACAACACCGCGGGTTGTGTTCATTGTACGGTGCGGGGTTACTGTTATGTGGCTATCCACAAATGACACTAGTTTCAGTAGTTTTATATTGTTTCAATCGCGGAGCTCCAAGAGTAGGTCACCGATTGCCATCCTCGACACCTTGTAACCTGGACCAAAAACATCAGTCAAGGATTTTGACACAAGGAATGGTGAAATGTTTCGCACTGCTTTGTTTGGCTCCTCAGAGTGAATAACATGGAACCGGGGAAAATTCTGGATTTGGTGTCCAGAAAATTGAAATAAATCTTCGATGCGCCCTCGTTTCTGAGGGCGATCAAGAAGTTGGGAGAAAGAAGTTTCCATGAAAATACAAAAAATTCGGCAACAGCGCTGACCGCCCACCCCGGAGCCCAACGAGGGGACGCGGCAGAGCTTGCGTACAAGTCTGCACGACGCCAGTCATACGCAATCACTAAAACCAAATAGTATGTACCCAAGGTAGGATAGGCACACAAGGTTAACCCTTGCCGCCAAGGAGAAGGAGGCAAATAGAAGAGAGAAGGAGACAGGAAAGGTGGAAAGTAAGGGAAAGACGAAGATTGTAGGAAGAGAGAGACAAAAAAAGGCGACTGCCGATTTCCTCCAGGTGGGTCAGTCTGGAGGTGCCGTCTATGTGAAACCGAGGCCGAAGAGGTGTGTTGCCTCCGCTGGTGTGCCTTAAGGTACAAACACCCAGCATCGGCTCAACCCCCAGGATCCCCTTTTCCGCAGAAACGGCTAAGCCGCGCACGGATACACGCTGCAGGGTCCAACCCTCGTGTGCTCGGGTACGTGGTGTCGCAACATACCAAACGCCTGCTGACACAGACGCCCCTGCGGGTTACCGTAGTTCAGATTGCTACGCACAAGGGACCGGTATATACGTAGTACGCATGTTCGGTCAGATTCACAATGCTTGTGCGATAATATTTTGACAATATTTAGTGCTTTATTTGCCTTGATTCTTGTTTTGTTAATGTGGGCCAGGACGTTTAGTTTTCTTTTGTCAAAAGTTCCGCCTAAAAACTTGTAGTCTTCTTTGACCGGCAAGCTTGTGCCACCCAATGTCGGAACTGGATTGTAGTGTAACCCTTGCTTCTGGGAGAACAGAACTGTAACAGTTTCTTGTGTTGAAGAACACAAATAATTTTTGTCAGCCCATTGTTGGGGATCATTTATCGTTATTTGTAGTTGTCTTTCGCAGGTGGGTATATATAAGGCGCGGCAAGCATCTTGCAAATCGTTTCTGTTTCTCAACAGGCTCTTTATGTTTACAGAATGTATTTGAGTAGTTTGCTGAGCTGGAGACGTTGTAAAAGTGTCCGTCTTATTAATAAGTTGGCCTGGTCCTGTAGTGTGGTTGTGTCCCTGGACATGTAAGTAGTGGTATTCTTCGTCATGGGTAGTGTCCGCTTCGGCAAAGCTACTTATCACCACAGCGAGGGTCTGAGAGCCACGGGACCGACTCTCGTGCCTGGAGGAAACAGTCGACCGCCTTACCAGTACACTGGAGAAGGTAACTACAGGCGGCAACACTGGTGACCAACTTCGGCGCAGCCATTCGGCTTCATTGACTCGCAGTACACCTAGAGACTCGCCGCGGCAGTTGTTCTGGTACTATCGTCGCTTTCGCGAACAAAGAAATCGCTGCACTCGGCCCTGTTCGTGGACGGGAAACGCACCGGAAGGTCGCTAACAGCTGCATGCGACATCGGCTCCCGAGCAAGCCACCTATTCTTCGCACTCGACCGCATCACCGGCACCCGCTTCCTCGTCGACACAAGAGCCGAGCTGTCTACTGTTTCCACCACAACCGCAGACCACAAACATGGCAAATCCACACCCACGATTCACACAGTGAACAATACTGTTGTCGTGTCGTATGGTTTCCGGAAAATAACTCTAGACATCGGACTCTGGCGCTTGAAGAGATGGGTGTTTGTGATCCCCTACGTCACCTTTGCCATACTAGGAGTAGACTTCCTCAGCCATTTCAGCCTAGATGTGAGTGTTCGCGATCGGCGCCTAAAGGATAACGCCACATCCCTCGATGTACTTGGCCTGCAGCCAACCCCATCTGGCAGCCGTACGTTCCGATCAGTCTCAACGTACGACAAGATACTCACTGAGTACCCGCAACTCACGAAGCCCCGAAACAATGCGCTGTTCGTGAAACACAAGGTGACGCATCATATCACTACCACTGAACCACCTGTCGCCGCGCAGTCACGGAGGCTCGCTGGACGGGGGTTGGAAGTCAGCCGCCGTAAGTTCGAACAAATGCTTAAGCTCCGCGGTTTGCGTCCTTCGTCCAGCAATTCGTCTTCATCTCTCCATCTGGTTCCAAAGCAAGGCAGTAGCGACTAGCGGCTTTGCGGGGATTAGCGACCTTCGAATGCTGTCACTACTCCGGATACTCTTCCTCACATACATGATTTCGGTGCCAGTTTCGCTAGAACCAAAATATACAGCAAGAAAGATTTGATCAGCGCGTACCACCAAACTCCTGTTGAACCCAGCGACACTCCGAAGACCGTAATCACTACTTCATTTGGCCTGTTTGATTTTGTCCGTATGCCTTATGGTTTGAAGAATGCGGTGCAACATTTTCAAAGGTTCGTGAACAAGGTTACGCGTGGATTGCCGTTCATATCCATCTAGGTTTAGAACATTTTCATTGTCAGTTGAACAGACGAAGAGGACAAAGATCGCCTTTGCTTTCTATATGAGCGAGTGGATGAACACCGCCTGGTATTAAAGCGCCAGAAATGCATTTTCAGAGTTTAAGCCCTGGCTTTTCTCAGCCATCGCATTTCATCCCAAGTCGTCAAGTCATTGGAATCACGTGTGCGGGTGATTGAGGACTTCCACTCTCCCCCCTGCTTCCGAAAGTTGCGCCCGTTTCGGTGGCTCATGAACTTTCCCGGGCGCACCATACCATCCTGCGCGGAAATTCTTCAGCAGCTTACCGACCTGTTGCGTCACGGCACAAAAAAAAGGTCTACCTTCCACTGGTCCTCGGAGCACGAACACTCCTTCCAAGAAGTCAAAACGTGTTGGCTACTGCAGTGTTGTGCCCGATGCACCAACTCTCCTTATGATAGAAGCGTCGACCACGGCAGTCGGTGCAGCACTGCTGCAGCCCGATGGCACAGACTGGAGGCCGCTGAGATTTTCAAAGCTCCTAACACCTATAGCAACTCGTTAGAGCACTTTCGGGAGGGACATGTTGGGCATCTATGGTGCTGTCAAGCATTTCCGTTTCTTTCGTGAGGGCTGTAGCTTTTACAATGTGAAATGAGGCAGTTGACTCACTGTCACGCATCGGCGCTGTGGCTGCTGGTCTTGTGGATTTGCAAGATCCAACTTCCGCTCAGCAAAACGTC
This sequence comes from Dermacentor andersoni, assembly GCF_023375885.2. Classification (NCBI taxonomy): domain Eukaryota; kingdom Metazoa; phylum Arthropoda; class Arachnida; order Ixodida; family Ixodidae; genus Dermacentor; species Dermacentor andersoni. The sequence continues at coordinate 67,833,349 of NC_092822.1, forward strand.
GCCGAGCTGCGCGAATCGCGGGAAGAGCCTTCTGGTTGAGCCTCCTGGATGGGCCTTCCTGATGCGGAGTTGCCGCCTCCCTACGCAACAACATTGGTCACGGGCGACACATCATTGGTAGCTCCTCGCCCGTTCGTGCCCCATCAGTTTCCTTGGGCAATATTTGATTCCCTGTGCGGGCTAAGCCATCCCGGCACATACCGATTCTTCTGTCCACGTATGAACAAAGGTGTTCGAAGCTGGGCAAGAAGCTGCCAAGCTTGTCAAGCCATGAAAGTGACCCGACACACGCGTTCACTGGTGCAGTCGTTTCGATCATGTGCATTTAGACTTAGCGGGGACACTTGTGCCCTTCCAAGGTTTCAGGTACCTCCTCAGGTGTGTCGAACGGTACTCAAGGTGGCCTGAGGCGGCGCCTCTGCAAGACATCGTGGCCGAAACAGTATCGGAAGCATTTGTTGCTACGTCCGTGTCACAGTGCGGTTGTCGTTTGCGAATAACTACTGACCGAGGTCTGCCATTCTAAAGATCTATTTTTTTCTGTCCTGCCCAGACGACTCGGCACTCGCCTTTATAAAACCACTGCTTATCACCCACATTGTGACGGCACGGTCGAGCATCTCCATCGGCAACTGAAAACGTCATTGACCGCAGCGCTTGAAAGATCCCCCGGATTTTTCAAGCAATGCTACATGCATCGGGGGACAGCGTTGATCTTTTATAGCAGCAAAAATTACAACGAAGGCTAAATGCATCATCATCATCATCATCAGCCTGGTTACGCCCACTGCAGGGCAAAGGCCTCTCCCATACTTCTCCAACAACCCCGGTCATGTACTAATTGCGGCCATGCCGTCCCTGCAAACTTCTTAATCTCATGCGCCCACCTAACTTTCTGCCGCCCCCTGCTACGCTTCCCTTCCCTTGGGATCCAGTCCGTAACCCTTAATGACCATCGGTTATCTTCCCTCCTCATTACATGTCCTGCCCATGCCCATTTCTTTTTCTTGATTTCAACTAAGATGTCATTAACTCGCGTTTGTTCCCTCACCCAATCTGCTCTTTTCTTATCCCTTAACGTTACACCTATCATTCTTCTTTCCATAGCTCGTTGCGTCGTCCTCAATTTGAGTAGAACCCTTTTCGTAAGCCTCCAGGTTTCTGCCCCGTAGGTGAGTACTGGTAAGACACAGCTATTATACACTTATATTATACGCTAAATGCATAGAAATGCGCAAAGAAAGTAAATGTGAAGTGCATCGATGTTTCAGACAAAAGGGTCAGAGGACGAGGATTCGAGGAAGATCAATTAGTAGTTCAAACTACGTGTTGGTGCATCGCCGCTGAGGAATATGATGCAAAAGGTAAATGTATAAGTATTTTTCATTAATTTGTTTTTTTTTCATATTACCTGTTCGTTATAGAATGGGGAGTTCTGAGGCATATTTACCCTTCACTATCCATACGCTTCGAGTTGATGAATTGTCCGCGCTTGTCCTGCAGCGCGCTAGCCTTCTCGTTAGTTAAGATGGTAGAGCGACTGCCAAGGAAAAGCGTTTGTGTCGGGTTCGGTGTCCGGAGCAGGACAAATTTTTCTCAACTGCGAAGTTTTCAACCTCGAAAAGCTGCAGTGTTTTTCTTTATTGCGATCGCAATTGTATAGAAACTTCAGGAGCATTCTCACCATCGCCGTTATCGCCGTGGGCGTCGCTGTCGGCATCGGTGTTATGTTTAGCATAAAGTCCAAGCGCGAAAACACTCTGGCGGCGCACCGTGTGCTGCAGGGGCGAGTAAAAGCGTGAAAGGGTGAACCGAAGATGGCGGCTTGATCTCGTGCGCGCAAGGGCAGAAGGCTGGCAGCGAAGCATGCTATGTTTCATCGCGCGCAAGACAATATTGGAGGGGAAGCGTTCTAGTCCGGAGGCGCCTGCGTATGACGAGGCTGAGCACCACCGCGCCACCTCATCGCAGATTGCTTTCAAGCAATCTGCGATGAGTACAGTGTCTGAGTGTGCCGGCAGCTGATGGATTCGCCGCTTAGTTCGCATAAAAGCGAGACGCACAACGAATGTCAATTCGCTGGATGCTGCTGGCGCTCTTCATCATGCCAGCATTTCGACAGCAAGAGTCCTCGCCCATTGAGTAATATGTGATTTTGGACTTTTTCTTTCCTTTCTTTCGGCTTAGTGCAACTATCGGGCGGATGACAATTTTTCGTTTGTCTGAACCTTCCTCCACTGCGTATTTCAGCATTTGCTGTAATTCTCACAGCTACAATTCAATAAGGAGCTGTTTATATTCACAATGCGATTAATTATATTTCATCGTACATCTGCAGTCATCCTAAGGGTATCGTTATTCTAGTCAGTGCCAAGTGGGTGAATTCTTGGGCAGTTGCCCAATTGAATGTGAAGGCGCCATGCAAATATTAGTGTGTTGGTTCCCACAGTTGATTGACATGGCTAAATGATTTTAAATCATATAGCGCATGCACCAAGGAAACATTCATTGAAACGATTATTAGTATGTGTGTTTCTACAGTTGACTGATGTGGACAAATGTTTTTGAGATCATATAGGGCATGAATCAAGGAAACATTCAAGTGAAAGGTTGTTGTGCGCAAGCGATCTATGCCGTGAAATATGTGAAGCCACGCCTGACATTTCAGTCCTTCGAATGACGTTGCCAGTGATAAAAAAGCTTAGACTGGGTTCTCAGAAGATAATCAACCTTTTGACGTCAAACGGTATGCCATTCCTTAGAAGTCACAATTTCAGGCATGACTACCACGATCTGAGAAATATAGCTGAAGCCTTTTGTTGTCATCGATAAGAAAATGTTTTCTTATGAGTTGCTTGCAAAAATAGGAACATCTTTGGGTTAACCTAAACGTCAATGTTTTAAAGCAGACGCATAATGGGAAGCTCGCAACTAACATACAGCCACGAAGATTTGCTACGATTCTGTACTTAAGTAACGAGAAATTGTTTGTGATTTCATATCGCGCAGTGGCGAATAAAAATAGCGTTAAAGTAACAACAGGATAGTTGAATAGAATTTCTGGTAGGTAAACACGTAAAGAATGAAAGAGAAACAAGCCTGAAAAAGAAGCCTGGGTAAATACCGGAGCCACTGCGATGCAGCTGCACAGGCGGCTCTAGGTGTCAGTTCAAGTGCCATAACAAAGCATGGGCCATTCCGTTGGCAGTGCAATTCGCCTTACATATCAACTTTCATCGTAATGCTTTCAAGGAAATCGGCCGTATTGGTTTCACTTATAAAATGAGGCAGCACTGCTAGCGATTCAAGCATCGCGAGCAAAACAATCGCTACAAATTCACAGCTGTGTTTATCTTCTATAGATAAAGCAAGGAAATAAAAATCACCACCAATCCACTCCTGTGAAAGGGGATGGTCGACGACGCTGTAGATACATTGCGCGTCATGTAGGGCAGCTGGTCAAACACTGATCCCATGCTGTGCGCCGATTTCGCAAATTGCTCTTCAGAGTGATACATGACACAAACGGACATTTCAATGCAGTTTACAAAACATTTATTTTATTTATTACTTGGAAATTACTGCTATACGCGCTTTGCGATCACTATGTGACACGCATATGTTTTCCGTTCTTATGCAACAAATGTTTTTCGTCAATGTTAAAAGGATGTTTAACTCGCGTACGGTAGTTTGTCGAATCGGATAGTTGGAGTAATCAAGGCCCAACTCTTCCGTGAAGTGCGTGAACCACTGATTTGTTTACAGTTTTGAGACCACAGGCGAGGAATTGGCGGCAACGTACGTTGATCAACGAGAAATTTAACGCACGCCTCGCTGGTCATCAATCATGTAGTTTGACAGCTTTTTTTTTGTATTTGTGCATTTCGTATCGAAACGAAAGCTATGCTGTACGTTCACTTCACGCCACAGCCTTACGGGGGTATGAGCCATTGCACCTGCCTCTGCAGTGCTACCGGAATCGGCCCACTGGGTTTTTTGTCGATACGAACGACGCGATTCAAATCCCGGGACCCTAGACATCAAGAACTTTGTTGTAATAATTCTTTTTCTTGTGCCCATGAAAAAGAAAACGAGTTGCTGCCCAGGAGAGTACGCAGCATATGTTGTTTTTGTCTTTCTTCTAAAATAAATGGAAGAGGAAGACGCGCTGCTCGGATAGTTCTTGCCTATTGTCCTTCACCGGCCTCCAAGCGTGGTCAAACCGGTTAATGAAATGAAACCTTTACTTATCGAGCAAAAAAAAAAAAAAACGACAACATGATAAATGAAACACCAGTGCAAGCGCATACGTTCATGCATTCTTTCTCTCGTTCTTGGTTTTTGTTCTCGCGAAACGCACCTATGAAAACGCTATTTTGGTGACACCTACAAGTTCCTGGAAAAAAGCAAGCATGTGGAACTGCTCTGAAAGTTCTCTCGTGACGGCTGCAACGTCTTACTCCGTGAGGATGCGTAGGCGACCGGGAGCTTTCGCGAAAGCGCCTGCAGAGGAGCAGTGGCTGCCACTTTGTGTCCGTTTGAAAATGTCACGAATAAAAGAAAAGGCAAGAACCTCCAGAGCTCGAAGTCGACTGCCCTTAATGTCAAGGCGAATTGCAGACGAGTGCAGCGGAGTCACAAGATTCTCAAAGTCAACAACGACCTTGGAACAAGAAAGGGGCTATGCGCTCCCGATCCGCTTAGTGATCGCGGCATCCATTCATTGTGCCCTGCGCAGATGGTTTCTTGCTTTGAATTTGTGTGCAGGCAATTTAATTATTAGGACACGTAAGCGAAACTTAATTTCAGCAACCAAATGCCTCCCTAGCTAGGGAAAGGCAGTGAAGGACATCAGATGGCTGGGCGTTGAAATGAAATAGGAAATTTGCAGGCATTTCATAGATTTAGTTGGTGCAATGAGAGGCTAACTAGAGATGGCTGATAGAAAGCTGTGTCCTGAAATTGAATTAAAGCGCGGTGAGGATGATGATTAATTTGCTTGCTACGCGCGTAACCACCTGTGAATGTGTCAATATTTTGCTCAGGAGCGACACGTGATGCAGTTGATTAATGTTCGTTTAGGAGGCGCGACGCTGTAAAGGTAAACGTGATAGGACCGTTCACCACACCCGTCCATCGGCCACAGCTAACACTGTGTTGTGCGAATGCTTATCGCAAATAATTCCGGCCTATTTTTCCCAGTAAATAAGAAAAATGAAATGTTCAACAGCGCAATTGCCACTTCATTTAGCACACGTCCTTGAGTGACGTCATGGGTTCCCCTGAGTGGTGGGGCCATTATTCTTTGTGCGTATGTGTAAGCATGAACTAATGTAGAAGGGAGAGCTTATGGTTGCGTTCGTGAAGGAAATAATATTTAGTTTTTGTGACAGAAAATTGTGTGCACCAAGGAGATTTGAAGAATAGTATAATGAAATGTATTGCTCGTGTTCTCGTGTGGCTTCAATACCGCGCTACCCGGAGATAGTGGGAATGGTGTACAGTGCAGGGATCTATGATTCAGGCTTTTGGTGTGGAATAACACCATGGTCTGCTATTCTAACTCCATCCCCCACCGCGAGGAGGTTGAACGCAGTGGTTTATGTTATATAGTAACTAACTTCTGCTCCCCCCCATCATTTTGTTTTACTATAATAAAAATACAGATACCAACTTAGAATATAAAAAAAATTGACCCTTTGTGAGCGGTATTCGGCAGTTCTTGGTCCAGATCCGCTTGCACTGGTAATAACAATGGCCGAGACTGCTCTTTGCAGTGCAACTGTTACGTAGTTGATTGAGTCAATCGTTACATTATACAGCCAAACTTACTAAGGCTGCGAAGTCTCGCCTCGTGCTGGGAAAACTACTGCCCCGTGGCACAGGGCGACCCGAGGTATGGTGCTCGCGCTCGGAACGGCGAGCCGTCAGAGCTGGCCCGGCTTCTCTGGTGCAAGAACAAACCTTGGCTGTTTTTGCTGTCGGTGTGTTTCTCGGGGGTCACTCCATGAACTTCGCGGCCGTGAGACCGGCTGTAGTTGCACATTCCGTCGAACTCAGCGTGTAGCAGAATATTGGCAGCACTTTTCACTCAAGAAATATTGAAATAATTTGACCCCTTCTGTTACAACAATTCTTTTACGAATCATAATGCACTGTCAGTAGCATCTGACATGAAAAGCAATAGAAGCTCCAACAAATAATATTAACATTTCTTGTGTAAGCAGCTATATCTAGATAATTTGCTGACTTGGTGAATCAGATAAGCTTGGTCGTCCTTATAACTCGCGAATATCATTGGCGGCGTCACGCAGAGCTTAGGACTTCGTTCTGTATTCGAATGCTTTTGGAATCTTACAAATGATCTTGAAAGTATTTGTATCAAGAAGTATTTACAACTGCAGGTCAATTAAAAAGCTAGAGTAATATTCACTCATTACAAAGCTATGAGTTTTTGAGAGTTTGCGTGAGAATACTCAGATATGTTGGGGAAGATATTCAATTCGCAGTTTTTCTTTATTTTAGCCTTTGTTTCTTCATTCAGTAGCGTGAACGATAACGTTATCATTTTAGTGACAAGCTTTGGACCGGACAGGGAATAAAACAGGTTTTGTTTATTTGAACGGGCTTGGACAGGTCTGTCGCGAGCGGTACGGTGCACGATCTTCACAACGAAGTGACTTGTATGAGGAAAGATTTCGGAAGTCCTGAGCGGATCGTTGCGTACGTGTGTGATTGTGCTATTAATCAAAACAAAACGAGGTGAAAATGAAATTATGCACAATCTTAGGGCATGTAAAAACGAACTTTAAGACGAAAAGAGAGACGGAGACAGAAACAGAAGGCAGGAAAGGAATGCAAGATAAACAGACACATGTCTGGTTTGCTACCCTGCACTGGGAAAAGGGGTATGGGGATGAAGAGAGAGAGGACCTAGAGAGCGCAGTTTAGCGCACATTTGAAGGTTCGCACCGAGTTTACACACGGTTGCCAAGACATGTGGACTTCAGGTATTTCAACAACGCTTTCGTGGCTTTCTGTGCCATCGACGCGTACGGCCATGGTGCAAGGATATTCATTTCCGGCAATGGTTTAGAGTCTAGCTGGTTCAATGCTGTCCGGAGAGCTTCACGATCGACGTCGTATTGTGTATGATGTGTTCAATTGTAGGATGTGTATGATGTGTTCAATCGTTTCTGTGGTTCCACAAGAGTCGCTCATGGGCGTATCCCCCCTTCCAATACGGAACGAGTAGGCCTTTCGTAAATGCCACCCTGATCCAGTGGGGGCACAATACTGTCGCCCCAGAGCGGGAAACTTTTCACAGTACTTGTTGTTTTCACGGTACTTTTGACGGTTTAAGAATGGATCAAGCAAGCTCTGCTGCCGTTGATGTTGTCATGTGGGACAGTTTGAATTTCATTGTCGCTTTCGTAGCCGGAGTGACAATGGTACCTGAAGAGCTGGTAGGTGAGACCGAACCATCGGTATAAATGTGTATTTGGTTCCCGTATGCCTAATTGATTATTATCGGTGTCATCTGTTTCAGAGCTATTGTTGAGTGGTTGGCATTGTTCACACCTGGTCTATTTAGCCGCACTTGAGACTGTTGGGGAGACCAGAAGAACAATGAAGTCCTTACTGCTGGTATGTATCCTAATAGAACACAGTCTAAATGGGTGAAAATACCCTCAGAAAGCGTTGCACAACGTCTCTGCGATGGCAAGAACGCGAACTGATGATCGGGGACGCGGGGAAGATGACGGATATGCGTCCTGAGACAATCCACAGCAACACATGCTTGGATGGAATGGTCTTTGGTGTGCACGACTGTTGCAGCTGTCGACGCACAGCAAGGAAGTATTAAACACGTGGGCAATGCTTGGCCCTGTAAGCTCTCCAATGAGCTAATATTTGATTCGCACGTACTGCACAACACTGGAAGGCTGTAGAATAAATGCCCTAGGAATGGAGCCATTTGGAGCTGAAGCAAGGCGCGTGCCCCATATTTCCCCGCACATGAATCTCAGTACCTGGGAGATCGACAACAGATTTTACTTCAGGTACGTGCTATAACGGCTCCAGGAAATATTTCGGTTGATTGTTACACCCAAGAATCGATAGGTCATCCCATAGGTGATAGTGTGTCCATTAACGGAGACTTCGTATGGTGTCATAGGTTTACGGGTGAATGTAATCAATGCACATCTCTCGGTCAATACAGTCAAGCTTTGTATTATAATCTATGCTGATCTCAACGCTGCTGCCCTCTGCAATCGCGCGCGAACCTGAAGGCGAGTGACCACAAAATTTCAAAGGCAGATGTCTGCTGCCCATGTCGAGAGGTAGGTTGTTTATGTAAAATTATAGCTAGTCGAATGAGTGTCACGATAAATAACGTGATGCTCGATACTCCTCCTTCAAGGCCCGCCGCTGTAAGTGTATTATTCAGCCGTGGGGCTATCTCCTGTTTTTACAAAAGACGGCCGGCGAGATATACAGTCGTATAACCAGCGAAGTATGCGGCCGCCGATTTCAATAATCTTCATTGAGTTCAGGTACCCCGACGAAAGCCTTCCATGGAAGCGGGTTGGATATTGTAACGTTGGAGACACGATTCTAGACGTGCAAGGAACATCCTTTCCATCACCTTTCCGATGCAGCTGGCAAGAGCAATATGGCGATATGCCACCAAGTCCAACGGAGATTTTTTCTGCTTTAGCAAAGGCACCAGCCGACTTAACTTCAATTGCCGGGGAACTGTACCTCTATGCCGTGAGTTGTTGAAACTGTTCGGAAGCGCTCTTCTTGCCTTTTGGCCAAGGTGTTCCAAGGTAGTATAGGTGACGCCATCAGGGCCTGGAGAGGATGATTGTTTATAAATGGCCAGGGCAGCTTCGAGTTCTTCTATGGCAAAGTACACGTCTATTTCTTAAACCCGAACCGCAGGGAGGTCACTTACATCAATATTGGGGTTGACAGGTTCGACAGTTACTCTCGCACATAATTCCTCCGCCGCACCAAGCTCTTCTTGGCCAAGATGGAGGGCCAAAACTGCGAATGGGTGTCATTGTTGCAGGGAGGAAGGAATACCACGGACTGTCCTCCAGATATGTGAAAGTGGCATGCGAAGGTCCAGTGATTTATAAAATGTTTTCCATCGCTCACTCTCTAGTTTGTCTGTGCAACGCTGAACTTTGTTCTGAATGCGTCCTGCTTCTCTGAGATCATAAATTGATTTTGTGCGTCTGGAAAAGGATCGTCGTCCGGGCCAGTTAGTACGTAGTTGAAGGAAAGAACCAGTGATAAAGACAAAGGACAGAAAGAGATCTTCACACCACAAGAACTAGATTATCAGCTGAGCTTTATTAGAAACGGCACAGTCCCAGAAAGGCCAACAGAGCATGCGCAACAGCAGCATCACTAATCACCGAGCATTGCAAAGACAAGATATCACATCTATCGTGACCGACCTAAGAAAGCAAATTTTTTTCATGTAAGCGCACCGAGGTTGTACTAATGCAGTCGGGCGTTTGCAGTGCGTCTGTATTGTCGCTATGCATGCCATCGAATTGCAATAAATCCCTCAAGTTCAATGTCGATATCCGATCGGTTTGAAGACAGCGATAATAAACACTTGGCAGCTTTCATTGCTTCTGCGATGGTGTCGTCGACGTTGCGGGCGAAATCTCCGCGACAGGCTTCTTCCATAAGCGTAAGCGGCGTAAACAAAGTCCAGTCAGTGCTCTTCAAAACACTACAAGAGAAAGACTGAGTGAATCCATTAATCTTTAGGTAGTGCGAATGTGATCACTCCCGTGATTCTCAATGGCACAAAACCATTTAACATGCGCCGTGAAGCTTACTGACACTAAGGTCAAATCAAGGCAGCTGCTATACGCAGGATCCCACGAGATACGTCGGGCTACCATCGTTCATAGGGCAGATGTCATAATCAGAGGCGAGGAACACAACATTCCTACCCCTGGAGTTGGTATTGGTGCTTCTCCAACGTAAGTGATGGGCATAGAAGACCCGACAGTCATGAACCAGGGGCCAGCAGTTTCTTTTTGATACATATTTCAGTCTTTCACAGTTGAACTGCCTCGATGGGGAGATGTAACAACCAACAAGAGTGAAAGACACTTGGTTCTTTCTGCCGCCAAAGCATGCGTATTGGTTGTAGTCATGAGACTGATCAGTATGCGAAACATAGGTCAAGTTCGTGCGGATGTTAATGAGAATGTTGCTTCGTTCCTCGCATTTGGAACAAACAACAACTTCATAACCAGATAATCTGTAAGGTGTTGATACACTCGATTTGCAAATAACAAGTATAGGAAACCGATTCTTCAAGACAAATTGGCGCACATCTGAGGTGCAGGACTTCAAGCCTGTAGCATTTCGTTGAAAAATCGTCGCAATTCTAACTTTAAGATGAAAAGTTTAACAAAGTGCGGTAAGCAGGGCATTGGATGACAAGGATAAAGTTGCCCATAAATGCCAATGTATGAAAGCTTCTAACCCTACAGCTAGAATAGAGCAGGCAGAACTTTCAAAGTTAATCAACAAGCGTAAGACAGCTGACATAAGGAAGTATAATATGGATAGAATTAAACATGCTCTCAGAAATGGAGGAAGCCTAAAAGCAGTGAAGAAGAAAGTAAGAATAGGCAAGAATCAGATGTATGCGCTAACAGACAAAGCCGGCAATACCATTACTAATATGGATGAGTTAGTTCAAGTGGCTGAAGAGTTTTATAGAGATTTATACAGTAACAGTGGCACCCACGATGACAATGAAAGAGAATAGTGTAGAGGAATTTGAAATCCCACAAGTAACGCTGGAAGAAGTAAAGGAAGCCTTGGAAACTATGCAAAGGTCGAAGGCCACTGGGGAGAATCAGGTAATAGCAGATTTGTTGAAGGATGGTGGGCAGATTGTTCTAGAAAAACTGGCCACCCGGTATACGCAATGCCTGATGACCTCGAGCGTACTGGAATCTTGGAAGAACGCTTACATAATCCTAATCCATAAGAAAGGGGCGCCAAAGACTTGAACAATTATAGACCCATCAGCTTACTGTTCCTTGCCTACAAAGTGTTTACTAAGGTAATCGCAAATAGAATCAGGAACACCTTAGAGTTCTGTCAACCAAAGGACCAGGCAGGAGTTTGTAAAGGACACTCAACAATAGACCACATTCACACTATCAATCAGGTGAGAGAAAAATGTGCGGAATATAACCAACCCTTATATATAGCTTTCATTGATTACGAGAAAGCGTTTGATTCAGTCGAAACCTCAGGATTCATGAAGGCATTACGGAATCAGGGTGTAGACGAGCCGTATGTAAATATACTGAACTATATCTCTAGCGGCTCAACAGCCACCATAGTCCTCCATAAAGAAAGCAACAAAATCTCAATAAAGAAAGGCGTCAGGCAGGGAGACACGACCTTTCCAGGAGGTAATCAGAGACCTGGATTGGGAAGAATTGGGGATAAGAGTTAATGGAGAATACCTTTGGAACTTGTGATTCGCTGATGATTTTGCCTATAGGGGACCAAGTGCAATGCAGGCTCACTGACCTGGAGAGGCAAAGCAGAGTGGTGGGTTTAAAAATTAATCTACAAAAAACTACAGTAATGTTTAACAGTCTCGGAAGAGAACAGCAGTTTACGATAGTTAGTGAGGCACTGGAAGTGGTAACGGAATGCATCTACTTAGGGCAGGTAGTGACCGCGGATCCGGATCATGAGACTGAAATAATCAGAAGAAGAAGAGTGGGCTGGGGTGCCTTTGGCAAGTATTTTCACATCATGAACAACAGGTTGCCGTTATCCCTCAAGAGAAAAGTGTATAACAGCTGTGTCTTACCAGTACTCACGTACGGGGCAGAAATCTGGAGGCTTACGAAAAGGGTTCCACTTAAATTGAGGACGACACAACGAGCTATGGAAAGAAGAATGATGGGTGTAACGTTAAGGCATAAGAAAAGAGCAGATTGGGTGAGGCGACAAACACGAGTTAATGACATCTTAGTTGAAATCAAGAAAAAGAAATGGGCATGGGCAGGGCATGTAATGAGGAGGGAAGATACTTGGTGGTCATTAAGGGTTACGGAGTGGATTCCGAGGGAGCGGCAGAAAGTTAGGTGGGCGGATGAGATTAAGAAGTTTCCAGGGGCAACACGGCCACAAATAATACGTGACCGGGGTAGTTCGAGAAGTATGGGAGAGGCCTTTGCCCTGCAGTGGGCGTAAGCAGGCTGATGATGATGATGATAAAGTTGCACACGTAAGCAATCTTCTACCAAATGAAAAGAATGATATGAACGTGCGGCGTTTCGATGAAGAAAATGGCTTAGGCGTGTATGTACATACTCATATAAGTCTTGTGTCCAATAAAAATTTTTATTTGTGAGTGAAGCTCTGTCAATTTCTGATTCTCCATTGGTGAGCGTTCTCGTACGCTTCAACATAGATCATTTATGGGAATTTAATGCATTCCCTCCAAAGAAAGCCTCGGATGCCGCGTTCACTCAGCGGCCCGACATGCTTTTCATAGTGCTTAAGCTGAGATTAAAACTTTACGGTTGAAATCACATAACATTGACGCCATAGGTATCGCATGCACTCATGGATTGTCTCGTCAAGCTGTCTACGATGAAGAGTTATGGCGTCAACACAAAACTTGTTAGTATGAAATCTGGCACATGATGATATCAAGCGCGGTATAGGGAAACGTCGGCGCCAGGATTTGTATTCATCAAGCGGTGGGCGTACTGGGGAGCTTCGTATGACCATGCACTATGCGAGCATATCACATTGTGGAAGGTGAAGGGCGAAGAACAGGAAATAGTTCTGGACTAAGATATTTGTGAATTTGGCACCAGGTTGTCATCTTTCACGCAACTACTATTATGGAGATCACGTACAAAGGAACTTTCAAAAGCTCTATTTTAAACTTTAATAATGCCTAAGGGTTCTAACATAACTACAGCTATTCTTTTGGCAGGTTCTGATCATGACTGCTTCAGATGCCACTCAATGAGCATACGTTAAATAAAATTGAATATTAATGTACTCATCGTGCGTGCAGCAGGGCAACGTACGCCTACACAAGCAAGTATGCGCCGGTAGGCGGTCATACAGGTACACACACACACATACATACATACATACACACACACACACACACACACACACACACACACACACACACACACACACACACACACACACACACACACACACACACATACATACATACATACATACATACATACATACATACATACATACATACATACATACATACATACATACATACATACATACAGACAGACAGACAGACAGACAGACAGACAGACAGACGGACAGACAGACAGAAAGGCAGGCAGACAGACAGACAGACAGACAGACAGACAGACAGACAGACAGACAGACAGAGGGTTTCATGATCCAATCTCCACTCTTATACGAAACTGCAAAACAAACTCCCAATACTGTTTTCGCCATTAGACTGCATTTATACTTTGGTTTAGGGATTACTATATGGTTTAGCTAAAGCTGCAAATATTTTGCAATTATTCTGTGATCGCTTTTTTCGTCGTTGCAGAAGTTGCCACAAGTTGCCACCTTCATTCGTTAGCAGCTTTGTGTACGACCGATCTGTACTTTCATTCATGGTTCTCTGGAAGAAATATCCAGGCAACGCGTAACCAAGGTCGAAATTAAGTACGTCAACGCGACTCACCATGGTGGCGTGCATATACTCGAGCGATGGTAACGCTACTCATAGTCGTCCCAATTGTTTCATTACATATTCGCCAACTAGCAATTAAAACTTCTGGAAATCAGTTTTATCAAACCATGCAATATTTGTGTTGCAATATGTGGAGTACTACGCTTTTGTTGCAAGCGCGAACGTTGCGCTGTGGCCGCTGGTCGTAGAAACGTGTCACTACGCTCACACAGTGGTAAATACATTTAGATCTGCGACGTCTTATGCGCGCTAATTGAGTCATATTTTGTGTCATAACAGTATGGGCTTAAGGTTACACGAACTAACATGATGCATACTTCTCTATTTAGCGTGTGACGTACTACTTTTTTATTCGGATGACTTGGTAGCGTTGCCGGCTATGTACAAAAACAAGTATCGTCACGCGATAACTGCTGTAAAAGATTGAGCGGTCGGCTGTAGCCGTTGTTGCTTTCACTGGTATTTGTAATTCAGTGCTTAAGGATTGGAACGACGCTGATGTAATATTGGATAGCTCGCATAATAATGTTCTCCATGTTCTAATAATGTAATCCATGTTCTTGATGGTGTGTCACCTGCGGATGTATTAAAAATCTCTTTACACGTTGCAGAAATGGCTTTAAAATAAAACGAAGATATAGAAGTTTCGTGGAAGCACTGCCAACGTTCAGACGCTCGAAAACATGCTTCATTTGCTGCTCGTGCCCTAATATTGGTGGTACAATATTGAGACACTTGGCTTGCACAATAATTTATAGAAAGTGTGGGCTAATAAATAACGACGACATAAGAGGGAAATAGGCGAGTCATTGCTTACATTCTTTGTTTACAACTTCGCAATATTTCCCAGAGAAGTAATTCTAGCGACGCATTGTAGTACCGAATTTATCAGACTAAGTTTAATATTCGTGCATAGCTAAGAATACTAGTCATGCAAATAAATACTCGTACAACCTTTTGCATTATGATTGTCAGCTGAGGAAAAATGCTAACGTCTAAATCAGCCCCTTGCTGCAACTAATTGCTTTCTGTCTGCTGCTATGGCACCGGCAGCATCGGTGGCTATCAGGCTTGACGACCTGGCTAAATATGGGGCGTGGCTGTAAAGTGCTCAACTAATATCTGGAATGTAATCGATGATACTTGATTCCATTTGAGACAAAGCGAGAAGGGCGAAAAGAGACAGTTCAAAGTTTAAGTGTGGGTGGTGACCTCACAAATAACTTGGCGTGAACGCGAGAATGCCCAGTTTAAATCACAAACGAAGGAACACAACCTACTAATATTAAGCCAAACGATCGGAAGTGAAATTGCACGTGAAACGCAAAATACACAGGCTGGCACATCTCATCTATAATTATCTACAATCATCTATAAATTTAAGCTCACTTGAAAAGTGAAGACTTGTCACCCTGCTATGTCACTTTTTACAAGCTCTATCACAATCATTCACCGTTCGCAGAATCTCATATCAAACCAGCACATCGCATTTTCCCCCGATTAGACCACTGCCTCAAAGTTCAACCCAAGATAGCTCACACCAAACTTATGCGTCATTCGCCATTGTTTCTTGCCATTTATCATTGAAATAAACTACCTACAGAAAGCGTTTCCGAAAATAATTACGACGCATTTTTGAACAAACTGAAGTACTTACTCTTTGCTGGTTTTTAATAAATTATTATCAGAAGTGTACTCTTTTTTACATTGTCTTGAGCATTGTTGTCCACGTGTGTGCCTGTTCTCAAACACTTCTTTTATCCAGATATGTTCCCTGTTTTCCTTAGCGCATGTTTGTTTATGCTTTTCTAATGTTTCACTATCTTATGCGATATGATCACTTTATTGTTTTTTTAACCCCCTATAATACCCGTAAAGGGCCCTTAGGGCATGTGAATAAAAAAAAAAGAAATGTCGTTTAATGTAAGACTGCCTAGCTGCACCATAAACTAAACTACCGTAGTCCATTGATGATTGATGATTGGTGTTTAATGGCGCAAGGGCCAGGTATGGCCAAAGCGCGCCATGTCCTTGGTTATGAGTTCGTAGTGCAATTATGAGTTCTATGAAGTTGATGTGACGTGGCTGTAAAGGGGCCTAAAATATGGTCACTGTAATGTGCGTAAAATTGACGTATAATAAAATTATGGCGAGTACTATGAGCATTAAGGTGCATTGCAAAATAATGGTGCGATATAAGAAAATGCACAAGTTTTTAAAATTCACTAGAGCACCATGGCCTCGTCAGAGCCCTTGAGACACAAGAGCCTGGAGGCATGTGCTATATAAATCTATCACAGCGGCATCCTCTGGAAAGAGGATGCGTTACGCATTTATTGGGCTCATGACATGTAGGACAGCGTCAGGTAAAAAAGTGAGCACTGTTTGGTGTTGAAAAATGGTTCCTTACCAAGCAACATAGCTGGGTGAAGAGGTACGCAATAACGATATGCAAGAGGAAAATGTTTCTTTCTTTAAGATTCGGCTTTGCGACACTCCAAGAGGACGTGGAGGAGGGTCAGCCTTTCACCACATCGAGCACAGGTTGGGGGTTCATTTCGAGTAAGCAGAAAATTGTGCGTACCAAATGTGTGCCCTATTCTGAGGCGGCAGAATAGGGCATCTGTTCGCCGTGATATTGTTCGGGAGGGCCGAAAACCTAACTGTGGCTTTATAACGTGCAGTTTATTGTTTATTTCTGCGTTCCACATGCGTTGCCAGTGTTGTCGCAGTTTCTTACGCAAGAAATGCTTCAGATCTGTGACATGGACAGCAGCTGTAGGAAAAGTGTTTAGTGATGTGAGTGATGTGGCCATTTTATCAGCCAGTACATTACCCTCGATACCTCTATGGCCAGGTACCCAGCATATTACGTGTCTATGTGATACATAAATATTGCATAAGAGCGAGTAAAGTTCAATGAAAACAGGATTTGTTTGCTTTTGTAATGAAATTAACGCTTTTACAAGACTTAACGAGTCTGTAAATACTATTGCTCTGTCTAGTTTTAATTTTTTTATATGTTTTACTGCAGACAGTACTGCATAGGATTCTGCAGTGAAGAAACTTGTTAAATGATTCAACACGTCAGATTCAGAAAACCAAGGACCAACTGCAGCAAAAGATACGCCAGAATGTGATTTTGACGCGTCTGTGTAGAATTCGTTGCAGGATGATGATGATGTGTAGTGTTTTGTGGCGCAAGGGCCAGGTTTGGCCAAAGAGCGCCATGACAAGTGGTAAAGTTGACGATGTATTATGGAAGATGTGATTTGGCTGTAAAGTGGCCTAAAAATAGTCGCTGTAAAGTGCGTAAAATCTACTTGCTATAAAATTATGGCGATGACTAATGACGTATAATATGAACAATAAAATCCATCGTAAAAGAATGACACAGAATAGAAAATATATGAGATAATAAAAATACCTGGAGCACTGTTGCCTCACCGGAGCCCTTGAAACACAAGGGCCTAGAGGCACGTGCTATACAAAAGAGCTATCACAGCGCCATCCTCCGAAGAGAGGAGACGCTACGAACATGTGGGGCTAACAACATGCAACACAACATCTTTCAGGAAACTTAGGACTGCATTGGTGTCAAATAGCGGTTCTGGGCCGAGTAGCATTGCAGGATGAAGGGGGATCTGCTGCCGGTATGCTAAGGGAAAATGTTTCTTTCTGTCATATTCGGCTTCCCGACACTCCAGGAGGACGTGGAGGACGGTCAGCCTATCCCCGCATCTGCCGCAGGTTGGAGGCTCATTTCCAGTGAGTAAAAAGTTATGCGTGCCAAAAGTGTGTCCTATTCTTAGACGACAGAATAGGACATCTGTCCGGCGTGATTTTGTTACAGGAGGCGAGAAACCTAATTGTGGCTTTATTACATGCAGCTTATTATTTGTTTCCAGGTCCCACAAGCGTTGCCAGTAGTTTCGCAGTTTCCTTCTTAAGAAAGGTTTCAGGTCTGTGACAGGAACTGCAGCGGTAGAATTAACAGTGTGTGATGCAGTTGATGTGGCCATCTGGTCCACTAGAACGTTACCCTGGATGCCGCTATGGCCAGGCACCCAGCATATAATCACATGCTGGTTAGATACATATGCTTTACATAGGACGGAATAGAGTTCGATTATTATAGGATTTTTGTGCTTGCAGAACGACATCAAAGACTTCACAACACTAAGGGAGTCCGTATATATAAATGATTTTCTGAGTTTTGATTTCCTTATATGCTTCACGGTCGACAATATTGCGTAGGCCTCAGCCGTGAAGATACTAGTTTCGGGATGCAGTAAATCGGATTTCGAGAAGGATGGACCGATGGCTGCATATGACACCCCCTCGCGTGACTTCGATGCGTCTGTGTAGAACTCCGTGCAGGAGTGTTTGTATTGCAGTTCCCGGAAATGCATCTGGATTTCAATCTCTGGAGCATGTTTTGTAACCTGCATGAAAGATATATCGCATTTTATCGTCTGCCACTCCCAAGGAGGTAGCAGCTTAGCTGGAGGCATTAGGCGGAGCTCGAGGAGTGGGACATGCATTTCATCACTAAGCTCCCTCACACGCAGCGAGAAAGGCTGTCTTATTGAGGGACGATTGCGAAAAAGTGTAGCATATGTCGTGTCATTAACGGTATTAAAACACGGATGTTGAGGATTTGAGTGGACTTTCAGAAAATATGCTTGGCTGATGTATGTTCTCTGCAGATGAAGTGACCACTCATTCGATTCTACATATAAGCTTTGTATGGGACTCGTTCTGAAAGCGCCAGTGGCCAGTCGGATTCCTAGATGGTGCACTGGGTCTAGCATCTTTAGTGCGCTCGGGGCGGCAGAGTGACAAATCACGGCACCATAGTCAAGTCGCGATCGAATGAGGCTTTCATAGAGATTCATTAAACACTTCCTGTCACTACCCCATGTAGTCTGGGATAGAAGTTTCATTATGTTCATTGTTTTCAGACATTTTTCTTTAAGATGTTTAATGTGGGGGAGGAAAGTGAGTCTGCAGTCAAGTATAACACCTAGGAACTTGTGCTCTTTGTTTACAGGTATTTGTTGTCCGCCCAGTTCTAAGCAAGGGTCTCGGGTCATTCCTCTCTTTCTTGTAAAAAGGACACAATAGCTTTTGTTAGGATTGATCTTAAATCCATTCCTGTCTGCCCACATTGACACTTTGTTCAGGCCATGCTGTACCTGTCTCTCGCATACAGCGAGGTTACAGGATTTGAAAGCTATTTGTATGTCGTCCACGTAAACAGAATAAAAGATTGCCGGTGGTAATGAAGCGCGAAGCGTGCTCATCTTCACGATGAAGAGTGTGCAGCTGAGCACGCCTCCTTGGGGTACACCCGTTTCTTGCGTAAAAGGACGCGAAAGTACATTACCGACTTTTACCCGGAAGGTACGACTGGACAGATAGCTTTCTATTAAGTTTAGCATATTACCATGGATGCCCATTTCTGACAAGTCTCTTAGGATTCCGTAACGCCACGTCGTGTCGTACGCCTTCTCCATATCAAGGAATATGGATAAGAAAAACTGTTTGCGAACAAATGCGTCTCGGATATTTGCTTCTACACGTACGAGATGGTCAGTTGTGGAGCGCCCTTCTCGGCAGCCACACTGATAAGGATCAAGCATTTTGCTCTGTTCAAGGAAATGAACGAGTCGCCGATTAATCATTTTTTCGAATACCTTACAAAGGCAACTTGTCAGGGCTATCGGGCGGTAACTTCCCACTGAGGAAGGATCTTTGCCTTGTTTCAAAACCGGGATCACAATGGCTTCCTTCCACGCGGTTGGAAGGTACCCTGCATCCCAAATGGTGTTGAAAAGTGTGAGTAGTGTAACCTGCGTGTCACTGTGTAAGTTTTTGATCATTTCATACATGATTCTGTCAGATCCCGGTGCAGAGCTCTTGCATGCGCTCAAGGCAGCTCTCAACTCGGCAATGCTAAAAGGACAGTTGTATGGTTCATTCTGTTGACATTTTCTCATGAGTGGCTTACTTTCTTCTATTTGTTTATATTTCAGAAAGGATTGCGAGTAATGGTTGGCACTTGACACGCTCTCAAAGTGCTCCCCAAGTGAGTCCGCCTGATCTTGTAGGGTATCGCCTTCTGTGTTTACCAAAGGGAGTGCATGTGCTTGTCGCCCTCTTATCCTATTGACCCTGTTCCAAGCTTTCGCCTCATCTCTGAACGAGTTAATACTCGATAGAAACTTCTGCCAACTTTCTCGTCTGGCCTGTCGGCGGGTTCGCCTACCTTCGGATTTTACTTTTTTAAAGTTGACTAGATTCTCTGCAGTGGGAGAAGCGCGTAGCAACCCCCACGCCCTGTTCTGTTTTTTACGAGCGATCCTACATTCGTCGTTCCACCATGGGACACGCCGTTTGCAGGCCAAGCCTTTTACTTCTGATATGCATTTAAATGCGACATCTATTATGACTGCTGTAAAAAACTCGACTGCAGCGTCAATTCCTAACGAAGACAGGTCAGCCCATGGGATACTAGTTAGAGATCGAAATTTCTCCCAATCAGCTGTCTCAATCTTCCACCTAGGAGCGTGTGGTGGATATTCGTTTTCTTTATGTGATCTTAGCAGTATAGGGAAGTGGTCGCTACCGTAAGGGTTGTCGGTAACTTCCCATTCAAGTTCAGGCAGTACAGACGGGGAGACTATAGTAAGATCTATTGACGAAAAGGATCGGTTTGCAAGATAGTAATATGTGGGTTCTTTCTTATTGAGAAGGCGCGCTCCGGAAGAAAAAAGGAACTGTTCAACAAGACGACCTCGCGCATCTGTACGAGAGTCGCCCCACAGGCAGCTGTGCGCATTGAAATCGCCAAGAACAACATAAGGTTCTGGCAATTCGTCTATAAATGACTGAAATTCATGTTCGTTTAATTTGTAGTGTGGGGGTACGTAAAGCGAGCAAATGGTGACGAGTTTATTAAGGAAAACAGCTCGAACCGCCACTGCCTCAAGGGCCGTTCGTAGCTGTAAACGTTGGCACGCTACGCTTTTTTGAATTATAATTGCGACACCGCCCGATGATGCGACAGCATCATCGCGATCTTTCCGAAAAGTAACATATTGTCGAAGAAAGTTTGTGTATTTTGATTTTAAGTGTGTTTCCTGTAAACACAGCACTTTTGGATTATGTATGTGGATGAGTTCTTGCAAATCATCAAGGTTTCTAACGAGACCTCTGACGTTCCATTGTATGATTTGTGTATCCATATTTAATGTAAATTAGTGCTGTGTGTACGGAAACGGAAAGATGCCTTAGATTACAGAGCCCTTTCGAGGCCCTGTAATAGGTGTTTTGTTCTTTTTGAAGCGTTCAAGCTATTCTCGATGCTCCTTAGGCGTTTGGTGCACCTTGGGGACAGGTGTAGTGTCCATTGCCTCGTGTGAGACGCCGGACAAGAGCTCTTGCGAGCGAGAGGTTTTCAGAGGGAGTCCCGCCTTGGAGGGCAAGACCCCTGCGCCCACCAGCCCGGAGGTCGATGGGACTCCCTGAGGGATTTGGCTGCGCTGGCCGTTGCCAGCGCTGGAAGGGGCCTCGGAGGTTGGGGCAGCCTCGGCTGCACCCACCTTCGGGGTGGATGGTCCCTTCTCCTCGGTTGACGGAGCAGCGCTAGCTGCAACCGCCGCGGGGGCAGATGGCGTGACTGCCGACTCACTGCTTGTGGGTCGGACAGCCGCCGGAGGCCGTTGTGACGCTGCCCCCTGACGCGCCACTTCGGCAAAGCTGGCCTTAGGAAGGTATGCAACCCGCCTGCGTGCCTCTTTGAATGATATGTTTTCTTTTACTTTGATAGTGACTATTTCTTTTTCTTTTTTCCAAGACGGGCATGACCGCGAGTATGCGGCATGCTCGCCATCACAGTTCACGCAGTGTGGAGCGTTTTCGCACGTTTCAGAGGCATGGTCACGGAAATACATTTTGCACATGTCTGGCGGCCTCGGCAGTTCTGTGAGCTGTGGCCGAATCGCTGGCACTTAAAGCATCGTAGGGGATTTGGAATGTACGGTCTCACTCGGATTTTCACATAGCCTGTCTGGATAGTGTCTGGTAGGTTGCTTGAGCCAAATGTAAGTATTAGCTGCATGGTATTGATTTCTTTTCTGTCACGTCTTATTTTAATTCTCTTAACATTGATCACGTTCTGATCATTCCAACCCTCTAGAAGTTCAGCTTAAGACAATTCAAGTAGATCAGCATCCGATACAACGCCACGGGTAGTATTCATGGTACGGTGTGGGGTCACTGTGACTGGAACACCCCCAAAAGATACAAGTTTGGACAGTTTTTCAAATTGTTTCTGATCGCGGAGCTCTAGGAGAAGATCACCGGTAGCCATTTTCGATGCTTTGTATCCGCGACCAAAAACTTCTGTCAGAGATTTCGAGACAACGAAAGGTGAGATCATTCTTACAGTCTTCTCAGGCTTATCGGAGTGGATGACATGAAGGCGGGGAAAGTTCTGTGTACGATTGCCAAAAAACTTAAAGACATCTTCGGTGCGCCCTCGTTTCTGAGGGCGATCAGGAAGTTTGGGGAAACCAGTTTCCATGAAGATATATAAAAATTCGGCAACAGCGCTGACCGCCCACCACGGAGCCCAAAGCGGGGACGCGGCAGAGCTTGCATACAAGTCTGCACGACGCCAGTCGTACGCCGCCACTATAACCAAAATATGGTGTACCCAAGGTTGGATAGCCACACAGGGTTAACCCTTGCCACCAAGAAGAAGGAAGTAAATAGAAGAGAGAAGGAGACAGGAAAGGTGGAAAGTAAGGGAAAGACGAAGGTTGTAGGAAGAGAGAGACAGGAAAAGGCGACTGCCGATTTCCCCCGGGTGGGTCAGTCCGGGGGTGCCGTCTACGTGAAGCAGAGGCCAAAGAGGTGTGTTGCCTCCGCCGGGGGGCCTTAAAGGTCCGAACACCCGGCATCGGCTCAACCTCCAGGATCCCCCTTTCCCCGGACACGGCTAAGCCGCGCACGGCTACACGCGGGAGGGTCCAACCCTCGTGTGCTCGGGTACGTGGTGTCGCAACACACCAAACGCCTGCTGACGCAGACGCCCCTGCGGGGTCGTTGCAGGAGTACTTCTATTGAAGTTCACGGAAATGCATAGCAATTTCAACCTCAGGAGCTTGCTTTGTGACCTCTACAAAGGATGTCACAGTCTATCACCTGCCACTCCCAGGGTGGTAATAGCTTAGCTGGAGGCATTAGGCGATGTTCTAGAACTGGGACATCAATTTCCGCGCTAAGTTCTCTTGCACGCAGTGAGAAAGGAAGTCTCATAGACGGTCTATTCCGAAAAAGTGTTTCACACGTCAAGTCATTAGCAGTTGTGAAACACGAATGTTCTGTATTTGAGCGAACTTTAAGAAAATAGTTAAAGCTGATGTACGTTCTCGGAAAATGGAGTGACCACTGATCTGACTCGACATATAGACTTTCAACAGGGCTTGTTCTAAATGCGTCAGTGGCCAGGCGGATACCGAGATGGTGAACGGGGTCTAACATCTTTAGCGCACTCGGGGCGGCAAAGTGATAAACCACGGCACCGTAGCCAAGTCGTGATCGAACTAGGCTCCTGTAAATATTCAATAAACACTGTCTGTCGCTACCCCACGTTGTGTGCGATAGGATCTTAAGCAAAATCATTGTTTTCAGACATTGTGCTTTAAGACATCTTATATGTGATACGAAAGTAAGCCTCGAGTCAAGTATTACAGCTAGGAATTTGTGTTCATTGTTTACAGGTATTCGTTGTCCGCCCAGTTCTACGCAAGAATCTGGGACCAGACCTTTCTTTCTTGTGAAGAGAACACAAGAACTCTTGTGGGGGTTGATTTTAAATCCATTTTGGTCTGCCCACTTGGACACCTTGTTTAAGCCCCGCTGTACCTGTCTTTCACACACTGTGAGGTTGCAGGATTTGAAACGTATCTGTATATCGTCTACGTAGGTGGAATAAAAAAATGGCCGGTGGCAGTGAAGGACGAAGTGTGTTCATTTTAATGATAAAGAGAGTGCAACTGAGTACTCCTCCCTCTTGTACACCTGTTTCTTGTATAAAAGGTCGCGACAATACGTTGCCGATTTTCACGCGGAAGATACGATTCGACAAATAGCTTTCAATTATGTTCAGCATATTTCCACGGATGCCCATTTCCGACAGGTCTCGCAAGATCCCGTAATGCCATGCCGTGTCATACGCTTTTTCCATGTCAAGGAATATCGATAGGAAATACTGTTTATGTATAAATGCATCGCGGATATTTCCTTCAATGCGCACAAGATGATCGGTTGTCGACCACCCTTCTCCGAAGTCACACTGATAAGGATCGAGCATATTGTGGAGCTCAAGGAAATGTATAAGTCTGCGATTTATCATTTTTTCAAAAAGCTTACACAGACAATTTGTTAGAGCTATCGGAGGATAACTTTCTGCCAAGAAAGGGCCTTTGCCTGCTTCAGAACAGGAAGCACAATCGCTTCTTGCCATGTGGATGGGAGGTATGCGGAAGCCCCAATAGTGTTGAATAGTGTAAGTAGTGTAACTTGTGTGTCAGTATGTAGGTTTCTGAGCATGTCATACATAACTCTGCCAGGTCCCGGTGCAGCGCTTCTGCATGTGTTCAAGGCAGCTCTCAACTCGGCAATACTGAAAGGCTGGTTATACGGTTCATTCTGCTTGGATTTTCGTATGATTGGCTTACGTTCTATTATTTCTATATGCTTAAGAAAGGACTGGGAATTGTGCATTGAGCTCGACACTCGCTCAAAGTGCTCCCCAAGTGAATCTGCCTGATCTTGTAGTGTATCGCCCTGCGTGTTTACCAGAGGGAGTGAATATGTTTGTCGCCCTCTTATCCTATTAACCTTGTTCCAGACTTTGGCCTCACCAGTATAGGAGTTGATGCCCGATAAGAACTTCTGCCAACTGTCTCTTCTGGCCTGTCGGCGCGTTCTCCTGCCTTGGGATTTTACTTCCTTAAAGTTATTGAGGCTCTCTGATGTGGGAGAGGCGCGTAGCAACCCCCACGCTTTGTTCTGTTTCATACGAGCGATCCTACAGTCGTCGTTCCACCACGGGACACGCCGTTTGCATGCCAAGCCATTTACTTGTGATATGCACTTAGATGCGGCATCTATTATGAAGGCTGTAAAATACTCCACAGCAGCATCAATTCGTAACGAGGACATGTCATGCTTTGAGATACTAGAGAGAGTTCGGAATTTCTCCCAATCAGCTGTATCAATCTTCCACCTAGGTGCCTGTTGTGGATATTCGTTTTCTATAGGTGTTCGTAGCAGTATGGGGAAGTGGTCGCTTCCGTAAGGATTCTTTGTAACTTCCCATTCGAGTTCAAGCAGAATAGAAGGAGAAACTATGCTGAGATCAACTGAAGAAAAGGTTCTGCTTGCAAGACAGTAATATGTGAGTGCCTTCTTATTCAGCAGACACGCACCATAAGAGAAAAGGAACTGTTCAACAAGGCGACCTCACGCATCTATACGAGAGTCGCCCCACAGGCAGTTGTGCGTATTGAAGTCCCCAAGGACAACGTAAGGTTCTGGCAAATCATCTATGAAGGATTGAAATTGATGTTTAGTTAATATTAATGTGGGGGTATGTAGAGCAAGCAGACAGTGATACGTGTGTTTAGGAGAACAGCACGAACCGCCACTGCTTGAAGGGGCGTTTGTAGCTGCAAACGTTCGCACGATATGCCTTTCTGAATAACAATGGGAACACCAGCCGATGATGCGACAGCATCATCGCGATTTCTGCGAAACGTAACATACTGTAGGAGGAAATTTGTGTGTTTCGATTTTAAGTGTGTTTCCTGTAGACACAGCACTTTTGGATTGTGTTTGTGGATGAATTCCTGCACATCATCAAGGTTTCTAAGAAGACCTCTGACGTTCCATTGAATTATGTGTGTATCCATATTTGAAGTTAATAGGTGCTGTGTGTACGGAAACAGAAGTATTAATTACAGAGATTTCAGAGATTAGGTTACCGGGCTCTTTCGAGGCCCTGTAATCGGGGTTTTGCTTTTTCTGAAGCGTTCGAGCGAGCCTCGCCGCTCCTTAGGCGCTTGGCGCCCCTTGAGGATAGGTGTAGTGTCCATTGCTTCTTGTGAGGCGCCGGACACGTGCTCTTGTGAGCGAGAAGTTGCCAGGGAGTGTCCGGCCTAGGAGGGCAAGACCCCTGCGCTCACAAGCCCGGAGGTCGATGAGGCTCCCTGGGGATTTGGCTGCGCCGGCCGTTGCCAGCGCTGGAAGGGACCTGGGAGGTTGAGGCAGCCTCGGCTGCGCCCACCTTCGGGGTCGATGGTCCCTTCTCGGTTGACGGAGCAGCGCTAGTTGCAACTGCCGCGGAGGCAGATGGCGTAACTGCCGACTCACTGCTTGTGGGTCGGACAGCCGCCGGGGGCCGTTGTGAGGCTGCCCCTGACGCGCCACTTCGCCGAAGCTTTTCTTTGGCAGGCATGCTACCCGCCTGCGTGCCTCCTTGAATGAGATATTCTATTTTACTTTGATCGTTACGATTTCTTTTTCTTTCTTCCAGGAAGGGCACGACCGCGAGTACGCGGCGTGCTCCCCATCACAGTTTAAAAAGTGGAGAGTGTTCTCACAAGTTTCAGTGGTGTGTTCATGAGCACTGCATGGCGGCGCCGACAGCTCTACGAACTGTGGCCGAAACGCTGGCATTTGAAATATCTAAGCGGATTTGGCACGTACGGCCTAATACGGAGCTTGATGTACCCGGCCTCGATTGACTCGGGCAGGACACCGGAACCAAAGGTGATTATTAAGTGCTTCGTCTGAATCTCTTTACCATCTCTCCTCATCTTTATTCTTCTGACATTGATCATATTTTGTTCGCTGAAGCCCTCCAGGAGTTCCGCTTCAGTCAGCTCAAGCAAATCATCATCCGACGCAACACCGCGGGTGGTGTTCATTGTACGGTGCGCGGTTACTGTTATGTGGCTATCCACAAATGACACTAGTTTCAGTAGTTTTATATTGTTTCAATCGCGGAGCTCCAAGAGTAGGTCACCGATTGCCATCCTCGACACCTTGTAACCTGGACCAAAAACATCAGTCAAGGATTTTGACACAAGGAATGGTGAAATGTTTCGCACTGCTTTGTTTGGCTCCTCAGAGTGAATAACATGGAACCGGGGAAAATTCTGGATTTGATGTCCAGAAAATTGAAATAAATCTTCGATGCGCCCACGTTTCTGAGGGCGATCAAGAAGTTGGGGGAAAGAAGTTTCCATGAAAATACCAAAAATTCGGCAACAGCGCTGACCGCCCACGCCGGAGCCCAACGAGGGGACGCGGCAGAGCTTGCGTACAAGTCTGCACGACGCCAGTCATACGCAATCACTAAAACCAAATAGTATGTACCCAAGGTAGGATAGGCACACAAGGTTAACCCTTGCCGCCAAGGAGAAGGAGGCAAATAGAAGAGAGAAGGAGACAGGAAAGGTGGAAAGTAAGGGAAAGACGAAGATTGTAGGAAGAGAGAGACAAAAAAAGGCGACTGCCGATTTCTTCCAGGTGGGTCAGTCTGGAGGTGCCGTCTATGTGAAACCGAGGCCGAAGAGGTGTGTTGCCTCCGCTGGTGTGCCTTAAGGTACAAACACCCAGCATCGGCTCAACCCCCAGGATCCCCTTTTCCGCAGAAACGGCTAAGCCGCGCATGGATACACGCGGGGGGGTCCAACCCTCGTGTGCTCGGGTACGTGGTGTCGCAACACACCAAACGCCTGCTGATACAGACGTCCCTGCGGGGTACCGTAGTCCAGATTGCTACGCACAAGGGACCGGTATATACGTAGTAGGCATGTTCGGTCAGATTCACAATGTTTGCGCGATAATATTTTGAGAATATTTAGTGCTTTATTTGCCTTGATTTTTGTTTTGATATGTGGGCCAGTACGTTTAGTTTTTTTTGTCAGAAGTTACGCCTAAAAATTTGTAGTCTTCTTTGACCGGCAAGCTTGTGCCACCCAATGTCGGAACTGGATTGTAGTGCAACCCTTGCTTCTGGGAGAACAGAACTGTAACAGTTTTTTGTGTTGAAGAACACAAACAATTTTTGTCAGCCCATTGTTGGAGATCATTTATTGTTATTCGTAGTTGTCTTTTGCAGGTGGGTATATTTGAGGCGCGGCAAGCAACTTGCAAATCGTTTCTGTTTTTCAACCGAATCTTTATATTTTCAGAATGTATTTGAATAGTTTGCTGAGCTGGAGACGTTGTAAAAGTGTCCGTCGTATTAATAAGTTGGCCTGGTCCTGTAGTGCGGTTGTGTCCTTGGACATGTAAGTAGTGGTATTCTGTCATGAGTAGTGTCCGCTTCGGCACAGCTACTTATCACCGCTGCGAGGGCCTGAGAGCCACGGGACCGACTCTCGTGCCTCGAGGAAACAGTCGACCGCCTTACCAGTACATTGGAGAAGGTAACTACAGGCGGCAACACTGGCGACCAACTTCGGCGCAACCATTCGGCTTCATAGACTCGCAGCGCACCTAGAGACTCGCCGCGGCAGTTGTGCTGGTACTACCGTCGCTTTCGTGAACAAAGAAATCGCTGCACTCGGCCCCGTTCGTGGACGGGAAACGCACCGGAAGGTCGCTAACGGCGGCATGCGACATCGGCTCTCGAGCAAGCCGCCTATTCTTCGCACTCGACCGCATCACCAGCACCCGCTTCCCTCGTCGACACAGGAGCCGAGCTGTCTATTGTTCCCGCCACAGCCGCAGACCACCAACACAGCAAGTCCACATCGAGGCTTTACACAGTGAACAACACTGTTGTCGTGTCGTATGGTTTCCGGAAAGTAACTCTAGACATCGGACTCTGGCGCTTGAAGAGATGGGTGTTTGTGATCCCCTACGTCACCTTTGCCACACTAGGAGTGGACTTCCTAAGCCATTTCAACCTAGATGTGAGTGTTCGCGATCGGCGCCTAAAGGATAACGCCACATCCCTCGATGTACTTGGCCTGCAGCCAACCCCATCTGGCATCCGTACGTTTCGGTCAGTCTCAACGTACGAGAAGATACTCACTGAGTACTCGCAACTCACAAAGCCCCGAAACAATGCGCTGCCCGTGAAACACAAGGTGACGCAACATATCACTACCACTGAACCACCTGTCGCCGCGCAGTCACGGAGGCTCGCTGGACGGGGGTTGAAGTCAGCCGCCGTGAGTTCGAACAAATGCTTAAGCTCGGCGGTTTGCGTCCTTCCTCCAGCGATTCGTCTTCATCTCTCCATCTGGTTCCAAAGCAAGGCAGTAGTGACTAGCGGCCTTGCGGGGATAAGCGACCTTTGAATGCTGTCACTACTCCGGATACTCTTCCTCATATACATGATTTCGGTGCAGTTTCGCTAGAACCAAAATATACAGCAAGAGAGATTTGATCAGTGCGTACCACCAAACTCCTGTTGAACCCAGCGACATTCCGAAGACAGTAATCACTACTCCATTTGGCCTGTTTGATTTTGTCCGTATGCCTTATGGTTTGAAGAATGCGGTGCAACATTTTCAAAGGTTTGTGAACAAGGTTACGCGTAGATTGCCGTTCATATCCATCTAGGTTTACAACATTTTCATTGCCAGTTGAACAGACGAAGAGGACAAAGATCACCTTCGCTTTCTATTTGAGCGAGTGGATGAGCACCGCCTGGTAATAAAGTCCCAGAAATGCATTTTCAGAGTTTAAGCTCTGGCTTTTCTCAGCCATCGCATTTCATCCCAAGTCGTCAAGTCATTGGAATCGCGGGTGCGGGCGATTGAGGACTTCCACTCTCCCCCCTGCTTCCGAAAGTTGCGCCAGTTTAAGTGGCTCATGAACTTTCCCGGGCGCACCATACTATCCTGCGCTGAAATTCTTCAGCAGCATACCGACCTGTTGCGTCACGACACAAAAAAGGTCGACCTTCCACTGGTCCTCGGAGCACGAACACTCCTTCCAAGAAGTCAAAACGTGTTGGCTACTGCAGTGTTGTGCCCGACGCACCAACTCTCCTTATGATAGAAGCGTCGACCACGGCAGTGGGTGCAGCACTGCTGCAGCCCGATGGCACAGACTGGAGGCCACTGAGATTTTCAAAACTCCAAACACCTATAGCAACTCGTTACAGCACCTTCGGGAGGGAGATGTTGGGCATCTATTGTGCTGTCAAGCATTTCCGTTTATTTCGTGAGGGCTGTAGCTTTTACAGAGTGAAATCAGGCAGTTGACTCACTGTCGCGCATCGGCGCTGTGCCTGCTGGTCTTGTGGATTTGCAAGATCCAGCTTCTGCCCAGCAAAACGCCCCCGAGCTGCGCGAATCGTGGGAAGAGCCTTCTGGTTGAGCCTCCTGGATAGGCCTTCCTGTTGCGGAGTTGCCGCCTCCCTACGCAACAACATTGGTCACGGGAGACACATCGCTGGCAGCTCCTCGCCCGTTCGTGCCCCATCAGTTTCCGTGGGCAATATTTGATTCCCTGTGCGGACTAAGCCATCCCGGCGCAGACCGATTCTACTGGCCACGTATCAACAAAGGTGTTCGAAGCTGGGCAAGAAGCTGCCAAGCTTGTCAAGCCGTGAAAGTGACCCGACACACGCGTTCAGTGGTGCACCAGTTTCGATCATGTGCATTTAGACTTAGCGGGGACACCTGTGCCCTTCCAAGGTTTCAGGTACCTCCTCAGGTGTGTCGACCGGCACTCAAGGTGGCCCGGGGCGGTGCCTCTGCAAGACATCATGGCCGAAACAGTAGCGGAAGCATTTGTTGCTACGTCCGTGTCACAGTGCGGTTGTCGCTTGCGAATAACTACTGACCGGGGCCTGCAATCCTAAAGCTCTATTTTTTTTTCTGTCCGGCCGAGACTACTCGGCACTCACCTTCATAAAAGCACGGCTTATCACCCACATTGTAACGGCACGGTCGAGCGTCTCCATCGGCAACTGAAAACGTCATTGACCGCCACGCCTGAAAGGTCCTCCGGATTCTTAGAATTTTAGCCCACAAAGAAATGTTATCAAATACAGCACTCCCTCCCCGCACGTCTCTTATATTAAATATTCACATAATAGGTATAAAAGAAGAAATAAGTAATAAAAGTGCAGAACAATGTAAGTGCTCAAACATGAAAGTAACGCAATTCCACTAGGACGGCTCTTTGCGGTCAGCGTAGTGGCGCCTGTGCGATGTGATTAGAGACCATGTACGTGTTAGAGGCCATTAAAGGTCGTGCGCGGCAAAGTTTCTCAGGGAGCCAGCAAGCTTGGCGCATCCCCGTATGTCGCGCCCGCGTTAGTCGGAGCCGCGTATTGCTAGAACACCGCCCGATAAGTTCAAGCACAGCGCTAAACCTTGCTATCGACGTCACTGCTTCGCACTTCGGGTGGCACTGCCCACGTATTCAACCGGGAGGAAGGTACTTTTTTGGACAAAAACGTCCACCGCGCAAAAGATAAGGGCCGGCGACTAGAGTGACAATAGCGTGGCGAACGAGCAAATATGTGCTAAGTTTGAAGTCGTAACAGCAATGCTACATGCATCGAGGACAGTCGTTGATCTTTTATAGCAGCAAAAGGTACAACGAAGGCTAAATGCATAGAAATGCGCAAAGAAATTAAATGTGAAGTGCATCGATGTTTCAGACAAAAGGGTCAGAGGACGAGGATTCGAGGAAGATCAATTAGTAGTTCAAACTACGTGTTGGTGCATCGCCGCTGAGGAATATGATGCAAAAGGTAAATGTATAAGTATTTTTCATTAATTTGTTTTTTTTTCATATTACCTGTTCGTTATAGAATGGGGAGTTTTGAGGCATATTTACCCTTCACTATCCATACACTTCGAGTTGATGAATTGTCCGCGCTTGTCCTGCAGCGCACTAGCCTTCTCGTTAGTTAAGATGGTAGAGCGACTGCCAAGGAAAAGCGTTTGTGTCGGGTTCGGTGTCCGGAGCAGGACAAATTTTTCTCAACTGCGAAGTTTTCAACCTCGAAAAGCTGCAGTGTTTTTCTTTATTGCGATCGCAATTGTATGGAAACTTCAGGAGCATTCTCACCATCGCCGTTATCGCCGTGGGCGTCGCTGTCGGCATCGGTGTTATGTTTAGCATAAAGTCCAAGCGCGAAAACACTCTGGCGGCGTACCGTGTGCTGCAGGGGCGAGTGAAAGCGTGAAAGGGTGAACCGAAGATGGCGGCTTGATCTCGTGCGCGCAAGGGCAGAAGGCTGGCAGCGAAGCATGCTATGTTTCATCACGCGCAAGACAATATTGGAGGGGAAGCGTTCTAGTCCGGAGGCGCCTGCGTATGACGAGGCTGCGCACCACCGCGCCACCTCATCGCAGATTGCTTTCAAGCAATCTGCGATGAGTACAGTGTCTGAGTGTGCCGGCAGCTGATGGATTCGCCGACTAGTTCGCATCAAAGCGAGACGGACAACGAATATCAATTCGCAGGATACTGCTGGCGCTCTTCACCATGCCAGCATTTTGACAGCAAGAGTCCGCGCCCATTGAGTAATATGTGTTTTTGGACTTTTTTTCCCTTTCTTTCAGCTTAGTGCTACTGTCGGGCGAATGACAATTTTTCGTTTGTCTGAACCTTCCCCTACTGCGTATTTCAGCATTTGCTGTAATTCTCACAGCTTCAATTCAAAAAGGAGCTGTTTATATTCACAATGCGATGAATTATATTTCATCGTACATCTGCAGTCATCCTAAGGGTATCTTTATTCTAGTCAGTGCCAAGTGGGTGAATTCTTGGGCAGTTGGCCAATTCAATGTGAAGGCGCCATGCAAATATTAGTGTGTTGGTTAGCACAGTTGACTGACATGGTTAAATGATTTTAAATCATATAGCGCATGCACCAAGAAAACATTCAAGGAAACGATTGTTAGTATGTGTGTTTCTGCAGTTGACTCATGTGGACAAATGTTTTTGAAATCATATAGGGCATGTATCAAGGAAACATTCAAGCGAAAGATTGTTGTGCGCAAACAATCCATGCCGTGAAATATGTGAAGCCACGCCTGACATTTCAGTCCTTCTAATGACGTAGCGAGTGATGGAAAGTTTAGATTGGGTTCTCAGAAGATAATCAACCTTTTGACGTCAAACGGTACGCCATTCCTTAGAAGTCACAATTTCTGGCATGTCTACCACGATCTGAGAAATATAGCTGAATCCTTTTGTTGTCATCGATAAGAAAAAGTTTTCTTATGACTTGCTTGCAAAAGTAGGAACAGCTTTGGGTTAACCTAAACGTCAATGTTTTAAAGCAGACGCCTAGTGGGAAGCTCGCAACAAACATACAGCCACGAAGATTTGCCACGATTCTATACTTAAGTAACGAGAAATAGTGTGTGTTTTCATATCGCCCAGTGGAATATAGAAATAGCGTTGATGAAAAAACAGGATCGTTGAATTGAATTCCTGGTTGGTAAACACGTAAAGAATGAAAGAGAAACAAACCTGAAAAAGAAGCCTGGGTCAATACCGGAGCCACTGCGATGCAGCTGCACAGTCGGCTCTAGGTGTCAGTTCAAGTGCCGTAACAAAGCATGGGCAATTCCGTTGGCAGTGCAATTCGCCTTTCATACCAACTTTCACCGTAATGCTTGCAAGGAAGTCGGCCGTATTGGTTTCACCTATAAAATGAGGCAGCACTGCTAGCGATTCAAGCATCGCGAACTAAACAATCGCTACAAATTCACAGCTGTGTTTCTCTTCTATAGTTAAAGCAAGGAAATAAAGATCACCACCAATCCACTCCTGTGAAAGGGGATGGTCGACGAAGCTGTAGATACGTTGCGCGTCATGTAGGGCAGCTTGTCAAACACTGATCCCATGCTGTGCGCCGATTTCGCACATTCCTCTTCAGAGTAATATATGACACAAACAGACATTTCAATGCAGTTTACAAAACATTTATTTTAATTATTACTTGGAAATTACTGCTATACGCGCTTTGCGATCACTATGTTACACGCATATGTTTTCCGTTCTTATGCAACAAATGTTTTTCGCCAATGTTAAAAGGATGTTTAACTCGCGTACGGTAGTTTGTCGAATCGGATAGTTGGAGTAATCAGCGCCCAACTTTTTCATGAAGTGGGTGAAACACTGATTTGTTTACAGTTTTCAGACCACCGGCGAGGAATTCGCGGCAACGTACGTTGATCAACGAGAAATTTAACGCACGCCTCGCTGGTCATCAATCACGTAGTTTGACAGCTTTTTGTGTATTTGTACATTTCGTATCGAAACGAAAGCAATGCTGTACGTTCACTTGACGCCACAACCTTACGGAGGTATGAGCCACTGCACCTGTCTCTGCAGTGCTACCGGAATTGGCCCACTGGGTTTTCTGTCGATACGAAGGACGCGTTTCAATTCACGGGATGCTAGACATAAAGAACTTTGTTGTAATAATTCTTTCTCTTGTGCCCAGGAAAAAGAAAACGAGTTGCTGCCCAGGAGAGTACGCAGCATATGTTGTTTTTGTCTTTCTTCTAAAATGAATGGAAGAGGAAGACGCGCTGCTCGGATCTCTAGTTCTTGCCTATTGTCCTTTACCGGCCTCCAAGCGTGGTCAAACCGGTTAATGAAACCTTTACTTATCGAGCGAAAAAAAAAACGACAACATTATAAATGAAACACGAGCGCAAGCGCATACGTTCATGCATTCTTTTTCTCGTTCTTGTTTTTTGTTCTCGCGAAACGCATCTATGAAAACGCTATTTTGGTGACACCTACAAGTTCAAGAAAAAAAAAAAAAACATGTTGTAGTGCTCTGAAAGTTCTCTCGTGACGGCTGCAATGTCAGCGACCGTGAGGATGAGTAGGCAACCGGGAGCTTTCGCGAAAGCGCCTGCAGAGCAGCAGTAGCTGCCACTTTGTGTCCGTTTGAAAATGTCACGAATAAAAGAAAAGGCAAGAACCTCCAGAGCTCGATGTCGACTACCCTTAATGTCAAGGCGAATTGTAGACGAGTGCAGCGGAGTCACAAGATTCTCAAAGTGAAGAACGAGCTTGGAACAAGAAGGGGGCTATGCGCTCCCGATGTGCTTAGTGATCGCGGCATCCATTCATTGTGCCCTGCGCAGATGGTTTCTTGCTTTGGATTTGTGTGCAGGCGATTTAATTATTAGGACACGTAACCGAAGCTTTATTTCAGCAACAAAATGCCTCCCTAGCTAGGGAAAGGCAGTGAAGGACATCAGATGGCTGGGCGTTGCAATGAAATAGCAAATTTGCAGGCATTTCATAATTTAGTTGTTGCAATGAGAGGCTAACTAGAGATGGCTGATAGAAAGCTGTGTCCTGAAATTGAACTAAAGCGCGGTGAGGTGATGATTAATTTGGTTGCTACGCGCGTAACCGCCTGTGAATGTGTCAATATTTCGCTCAGGAGCGACGTTCGAGCGATGTTCGTTTAGGAGGCGCGACGCCGTAAAGGTAAACGGGATAGGAGCGTTCACTACACCGGTCCATCGGCCATAGCTAACACAGTGTTGTGCGAATGCTTATCGCAAATAATTCTGGTCTCTTTTTCCCAGTAAAATAGAAAAATGAAATGTTCAACAGCGCAATTGCCACTTCATTTAGCACACGTCCTTGAGTGACGTCATGGGTTCCCCTGAGTGGCGGGGCCATTATTCTTTGTGGGTATGCTTAAGCATGAACTAATGTAAAAGGGACAGCTTAAGGTTGTGGGCGTGAAGAAAATAATATTTAGTTTTCGTGACAGAAAATCGTGTGCACCAAGAAGATTTTAAGATAGTATAATGAAAAGTATTGTTCGTGTTCTCGTGTGGCTTCAATACCGCGCTACCCGGAGATAGTGGGAATGGTGTACAGTGCAGGGATATAAGACTCAGGCTTTTGGCGTGAAATACCACCATGGTCTGTTATTCTAACTCCATCCCCCACCGCGACGAGGTTGAACGCAGTGGTTCATCTTATCTAGTAACTAACTTCTGCCCCCCCCCCCCCCCCATCATTTTGTTTTAATATATTAAAAATACAGATACCAACTTAGAATATAAAAAAAAATTCACCCTTTGTGAGCGGTATTCGACAGTTCTTGGTCCAGATCCGCTTGCACTGGTAATAAGAATAGCCGGGACTCCGCTTTGCAGTGCAATCGTTACGTATTTGATTGACTCAATCGTTACATTATACAGCCAAACTTACTAATGCTGCGAAGTCTCGCCTCGTGCTGGGAAAACTACTGCCCCGTGGCGCAGGGCGACCCGAGCTATGGTGCTCGCGCTCGGAACGGCCAGCCGTCAGAGCTGGCCCGGCTTCTCTGGTGCAAGAACAAACCTTGGCCGTTTTTGGTATCGGTGTGCTTCTCGGGGGTCACTCCATGAACTTCGCCGCCGTGAGACCGGCTGCAGTTGCACATTCCGTCGAACTCAGCGTGTAGCAGAATATTGGCAGCACTTTTCACTAAAGAAATATTGAAATAATTTGACCCCTTCTGTTACAACAATTCTTTTACGAATCATAATGCACTGTCAGTAGCATCTGACATGAAAAGCAATAGAAGCTCCAACAAATAATATTAACATTTCTTGTGTAAGCAGCTATATCTAGATAATTGGCTGACTTGGTGAGCCAGATAAGCTTGGTCGTCCTTACAGCTCGCGAATGTCATTGGCGGTGCCACGCAGAGCTTAGGACTTCGTTCTGTATTCGAATACTTTTGGTATCGTCCAACTAATATAGAAAGTATTTGTATCAAGAAGTATTTACAACTGCAGGTCAATTAAAAAGCTAGAGTAATATTCACTGATTACAAAGCTATGAGTTTTTGAGAGTTTGCGTGAGAATACTCAGATATGTTGGGGAAATATTCAATTCGCAGTTTTTCTTTATTTTAGCCTTCGTTTCTTCATTCAGTAGCGTGAACGATAACGTTATCATTTT
Source organism: Dermacentor andersoni (assembly GCF_023375885.2). Classification (NCBI taxonomy): domain Eukaryota; kingdom Metazoa; phylum Arthropoda; class Arachnida; order Ixodida; family Ixodidae; genus Dermacentor; species Dermacentor andersoni. The sequence goes on from NC_092822.1 coordinate 67,870,121, forward strand.
AGTGACAAGCTTTGGACTGGACAGGGAATAAAAACAGGTTTTCTTTATTTGAACGGCCTTGGACAGGTCTGTCACGAGCGGTACGGTGCACGATCTTCACAATGAAGTGACCTGTATGAGGAAAGATTTCGGAAGTCCGGAGCGGATCGTTCCGTACGTGTGTGATTGTGCTATTAATCAATACAAAATGAGGTGAAAATGAAATTATACACAATATTGGGGTACGTAAAAACAAACTTTAAGACGAAAAGAGAGACGGAGACAGAAGGCAGTAAAGGAGTGGAAGATAAACAGACACATGTCTGGTTTGCTACCCTGCACTGGGGGAAGGGGTATGGGGATGAAGAGAGAGAGGACTTAGAGAACGCAGTTTTGCGCACATATGAAGGTTCGCACCGAGTCTACACACGGTTGCCAAGCCATGTGGACTTCAGGTATTTCAACAACGCTTTCGTGGCTTTCTGTGCCATCGACGCGTACGGCCATGGTCCAAGGATATTCATTTCCGGCAATGGTTTAGAGTCTAGCTGGTTCAATGCTGTCCGGAGAGCTTCACGATCGACGTCGTATTGACGTCAGATACATAGGATGTGTTCAGTCGTTTCTGTGGTTCCACAAGAGTCGCTCATGCGCGTATCCCCCCTTCCAATACGGAACGAGTAGCCCTTCGTAAATGCCACCCTGATCCAGAGGGGGCACAATACTATCGCCCCAGAGCGGGAAACTTTTCACAGTGCTTGTTGTTTTCACGGTACTTTTGACGGTTTAAGAATGGATCAAGCAAGCTGTGCTGCCGTTGATGTTGTCATGTGGGACAGTTTGAATTTCATTGTCGCTTTCGTAGCCAGAGTGACAATGGCACCTGAAGTGCGGGTAGGTGAGACCGAACCATCGGTATAAATATGTATTTGGTTCCCGTATGCCTAATTGAATATTATCAGCGTCATCTGTTTCAGAGATATTGTTGAGTGGTTGGCCTTCTTGTTCACACCTGGTATATTTAGCCGCACTTGAGACTGTTAGAGAGACCAGAAGAACAATGAAGTCCTTACTGCTGGTATGTATCCTAATAAAACACAGTCTAAATGGGTGAAAATACCCTCAGAAAGCGTTGCACAACGTCTCTGCGATGGCAAGAACGCGAACTGATGATCGGGGACGCGGGGAAGATGACGGATATGCGTCCTGAGACAATCCACAGCAACACATGCTTGGATGGAATGGTCTTTGGTGTGCACGACTGTTGCAGCTGTTGACGCACAGCAAGGAAGTATCAAAAACACGTGCGCAATGCTTGGCCTTGTAACCTCTCCAATGAGCTAATATTTGACATGCACGTACCGCACAACACTGGAAGGCTGTAGAATAAATGCCCTAGGAATGGAGCCATTTGCAGCTGAAGCAAGGCGCGTACAGATGTGCCCCATATTTCGCCGCACATGAATCTCAGTACCTGGGCAATCGACAACAGATTTTACTTCAGCTACGTGCTATAACGGCTCCAGGAAATATTTCGGTTGATTGTTACGCCCAAGAATCGATAGGTCATCCCATAGGTGATAGTGTGTCCATTAACGGAGACTTGGCATGGTGTCATAGGTTTACGGGTGAATGTAATCAATGCACATATCTCGGTCAATACAGTCAAGCCTTGTATTATAGTCTATCCTGATCTCAACACTGCTGCCCTCGGCAATCGCGCGCGAACCTGAAGGCGAGTGACCACAAAATTCCAAAGGCAGATGTCTGCTGCCCATGTCGAGAGGTAGGTTGTTTATGTAAAATTTCAGCTAGTCGAATGAGTGTCACGATAAACAACGTGGTGCTTGATACTCCTCCTTGAGGCACGCCGCTGTAAGTGTAATATTCAGCCGTGGGGCTATCTCCTGTTTTTACAAAAGACGGCCGGCGAGATATACAGTCGGATAACCAGCGAAGTATGCCGTCGCCGATTTCAATAATCTTCATGGAGTTCAGGTACCGCGACGAAAGCCTGCCATGGAAGCGGGTTTATTTATTTATACAGTAACAGTGGCACCCACGATGACAATGAAAGAGAGAATAGTCTAGAGAAGTTTGGAATCCAACAAGTAAAGCTGGGAGAAGTAAAAGAAGCCTTGGAAACTATACAAAGGGGGAAGGCAGCTGGGGAAGATCAGGTAATAGCAGATTTGTTGAAGGATGGTGGGCAGATTGTTCTAGAAAAACTGGCCGCCCTGTATACGCAATGCCTCATGACCTCGAGCGCACTGGAATCTTGGAAGAACGCTAACATAATCCTTATCTATAAGAAGGGACGCCAAAGACATGAACAATTATAGACCCATCAGCTTACTGTTCCTTGCCTACAAAGTATTTACTAAGGTAATCGCAAATTGAATCAGGAACACCTTAGACTTCTGTCAACCAAAGGAGCAGGCAGGAGTTTGTAAAGGCCACTAAACAATAGACCACATTCACACTATCAATCAGGTGATAGAGAAATGTGTGGAATATAACCAGCGCTCATATATAGCTTTCATTGATTACGAGAATGCGTTTGATTCAATCGAAACCTCAGGAGTTATGAAGGCATTACGGAATCACGGTGTAGACGAGCCGTATGTAAAAATACTGAAATATATCTATACCGGCTCCACAGCCACCATAGTCCTCCATAAAGAAAACAACAAAATCTCAATAAAAAAAGGCGTCAGGCAGGGAGATACGATCTCTCCAGGAGGTATTCATAGACCTGGATTGGGAAGAATTGGGGGTAAGAGTTAATGGAGAATACCTTTGGAACTTGCGATTCACTGATGATATTGCCTTGCTTTGTAACTCAGGGGACCAATTGCAATGCATGCTCACTGACCTGGACAGGCAAAGCCGAGTGGTGGGTCTAAAAATTAATCTTCAGAAAACTAAAGTAATGTTTAACAGTCTCGTCGGAAGAGAACAGCAGTTTACGATGGGTAGCAAGGCACTGGAAGTGGTAAGGGAATACATCTACTTAGGGCAGGTAGTGACCGCGGATCCGGATCATGAGACCCAAATAATCAGAAGAAGAAGAATGGGCTGGGGTGCCTTTGGCAAGCATTTTCACATCATGAACAACAGGTTGCCATTATCCCTCAAGAGAAAAGTGTATAACAGATGTGTTGTACCCGTACTCACGTACGGGGCAGAAACCTGGAGGCTTACGGAAAGGGTTCTACTTAAATTGAGGACGACACAACGAGCTACGGAACGAAGAATGATGGGTGTAACGTTAAGGGATAAGAAAAGAACAGATTGGGTGAGAGAAGAAACGCGAGTTATTGACTTATTGACATCTTAGTTGAAATCAAGAAAACGAAATGGACATGGGCAGGGCATCTAATGAGGAGGGAAGATACTTGTTGGTCATTAAGGGTTACGGACTGGATTCCGAGGGAAGGGAAGCATAGCAGGGAGCGGCAGAAAGTTAGGTGGGCGGATGAGATTAAGAAGTTTGCAGGGGCAACACGTCCACAATGAATACGTGACCGGGGTAGTTGGAGAAGTGTGGGAGAGGCCTTCGCCCTGCAGTGGGCGTAACCAGCTGATCATGATGATGATAAAGTTGCACACGTAAGCAATCTTCTACCAAATCAAAAGAATGATATGAAAGTGCGGCGTTTCGATGAAGGAAATGGCTTAGGCGTGTATGTACGTACTCATATAAGCCTTGTGTGCAATAAAAATTTTTATTTTTGAGCGAAGCTCTGTCAATTTCTGGCTCTCCTTTGGTGTGCGTTCTCGTACGCTTCAAGATAGATCATTTATGGGAATTTAATGCATTCCCTCCAAAGAAAGCATCGGATGCCGCGTTCACTCAGCGGCCCGACATGCTTTTCATAATGCTTGAGCTGAGATTAAAATTTTACGGTTGAAATCATTCAACATTGAAGGCATAAGTATCGCATGCACTCATGCACTGTCTCGGCAAGCTGTCTACGATGAAAAGTTTTGGCGTCAACACATAACTTGTTCGTATAGAATCTGGCACATTATGATATCAAGCGCGGGATAGGGAAACGTCGGAGCCAGGATTTGTATTCATCAAGCGGTGGGCGTACTGGAGAGCTTCGTTTGACCATGCACTATGCGAGCATATTACATTGTGGAAGGTGAAGGGCGAAGAACAGGAATTACTTCTGGACCAATATATTTGTGAATTTGGCGCCAGAGTGTCATCTTTCACGCAACAGCTATTATAGGGATCCTGAAACCATGCATCACGTACAAAGGAACTTTCAAAAGCTCTATTTTAAACTTTACAAATGCCTAAGCGTTCTAACATAACTATAGCTATTCTTTTGGCAGGTTCTGATCATGACTGCTTCAGATGCCACTCAATGAGCATACGTTAAATAAAATTGAATATTGATATACCCATCGTGCGTGCAGCAGGGCAACGTACGCCTGCACAAGCAAGTATGCGCCGGTAGGTGGTCATACAGATACACACACACATACATACATACATACATACATACATACATACATACATACATACATACACACACACACACACACACACACACATACATACATACATACATACATACAGACAGATAGACAGACAGACAGACAGACAGAGGGTTTCATGATCCAATCTCCACTCTTATACGAAACTGCAAAACGAACTCCCAATACTGTTTTCGCCATTAGACTGCATTTATACTTTGGTTTAGGGATTACTATATGGTTTGGTTAAAGCTGCAAGTATTTTGCAATTATTCTGTGATCGCTTTTTTCCTCGTTGCAGAAGTTGCCACAAGTTGCCACCTTCATTCGTTAGCAGCTTTGTGTACGACAGATGTGTACTTTCATTCATGGTTCTCTGGAAGATAAGTCCAGGCAATGCGTAACCAAGGTCGAAATTAAGGACGTCAACGCGACTCACAATGGCGGTCTGCAGATACTCGAGTGACGGTAACGCTACTCACAGTCGTCAGAATGGTTTCATTACATATTCGCAAACTAGCAATTAAAACTTCTGGAAATCAGTTTTATCAAATCATGTAATATTTGTGTTGCAATATGTGGAGTACTACGCTTTTGTTGCAAGCGCGAACGTTGCGCTGTGGTCGATGGTCGTAGAAACGTGTCACTACGCTCACACGGTGGTAAATACATTTAGATCTGCGACGTCTTATACGCGCTAATTGAGTCATATTTTGTGCAGTAACAGTATGGGCTTAAGGTTACACGAACTAACATGATGCATACTTCTCTATTTAGCATGTGAAGTACTACTTTTTTGTTCGGTAGCCTTGGTAGCGCTGCCCGCTATGTACAAAAACGAGTATCGTCACGCGATAACTGCTGTAAAAGATTGAGTGGTCGGCTGTAGCGGTTGTTGCTTTCACTGGTATTTGTAATTCAGGACTTAAGGATTGGAACGACGCTGATGTAATACTGGATAGCTCGCATAATAATGTTCTCCATGTTCTAATAATGTAATCCATGTTCTCGATGGTATGTCACATGCGTATGTATTAAAAATCTCTTTACAAGTTGCAGAAATGGCTTTAAAATGAAACGAAGATATAGAAGCTACTTGGCAGCACTGCCAACGTTCAGACGCTCGAAAACATGCTTAATTTGCTGCTCGTGCCCTAATATTGGAGGTACAATATTCAGACACTTGGCTTACACAATAATTTATAGAAAGTGTGGGCTAATAAATAACGACGGCATAAGAGGGAAATAGCCGAGTCATTGCTTACATTCTTTGCTTACAACTTCGCAATATTTCCCAGAGAAGTAATTCTAGCGACGCATTGTAGAACCGAATTTATCAGACTAAGTTTAATATTCGTGCATAGCTAAGAATACTAGTCATGCAAATAAATACTCGTACACCTTTTGCATTATGATTGTCAGCTGAGGAAAAATGCTAACGTCTAAATGAGTCCCTTGCTGCAACTAATTGCTGTCTGTCTGCTGCTATGGCACCGGCAGCAGCGGTGGCTATCAGGCTCGACGACCTGACTAAATATGGGGCGTGGCTGTAAAGTGCTCAACTAATATCTGGAATGTAATCGATGATACTTGATTGCATTTGAGACAAAGCGAGAAGGGCGAAAAGAGACAGTTCAAAGTTTAAGTGTGCGTGGTGACCTCGCAAATAACTTGGCGTGATTGTGCGCGTTGAAACGCGAGAATGCCCAGTTTAAATCACAAACCAAGGAACACAACCTACTAATATTAAACCAAATTATCGGAAGTGAAATTGCGCATGAAACGCAAAATATACAGGCTGGCACATCTCATCTATAATTATCTACAATCATCTATAAATTTAAGCTCACTTGAAAGTGAAGACTTGTCACCCTGCTATGTCACTTTCACAAGCTCTATCACAATCATTCACCGTTCGCAGAATCTCATATCGAACCAGCACATCGCTTTTTCACCCGATTAGACCACTGCCTCAAAGTGCAACCCAAGATAACTCACACCAAACTTATGCGTCATTCGCCATTGTTCCTTGCCATTTATCATTGGAATAAACTACCTACAGAAACAATTTCCGAAAATAATTACGAGGCATTTTTGAACAAACTGAAATACTTACTCAGTCCTGGTTCTTAATAAATCATTATCAGAAGTGCACTCTTTTTTCCATTGTCTTGAGCATTGTGGTCCATGTGTGTGCCTGTTCTTAAACACTTGTTTTATCCAGTATGTTCCCTGTTTTCCTTAGCGCATGTTTGTTTATGCTTTCTGATGTTTCACTGTGTTATGCAATATGATCACTTTATTGTTTTTTAACCCCCTATGTAATGCCCGTAAGGGGGCCTTAGGGTATGTGAATAAAAAAAGAAATGTCGTTTAATGTAAGACTGCCCAGCTGCACCATAATCTACACTACCGTAGTCCATTGATGACTGATGATTGGTGTTTAATGGCGCCAGGGCCAGGTATGGCCAAAGAGCGCCATGTTCGTGGTGATTAGTTCGCAGTGTAATTATGAGTTCTATGAAGTTGATGTGACGTGGCTGTAAAGGGGCCTAAAATATGGTCACAGTAAAGTGCGTAAAATTTACGTATAATAAAATTATGGCGATGACAAATGACGTGTACTATGAGCATTAGGGTACGTTGCAAAATAATGATACGATATAAGAAAATGCATAAGTTTTTAAAATTCACTAGAGCACCATGGCCTCGTTAGAGCCCTTGAGACACAAGGGCCTGGAGGCATGTGCTATATAAAACAAGTATCACAGCGGCATCCTCTGGAAAGAGGATGCGCTACGAATTCATTGGGCTCATAATATGCAGGACAACGTCATTTAATAAATTGAAGACTACTTTGGTGTTGAAAAATGGTTCCTTACCAAGCAACATAGCTGGGTGAAGAGGTATGCAATAACGATATGCAAGAGGAAAATGTTTCTTTCTTTCAGATTCGGCTTTGCGACACTCCAAGAGGACGTGTAGGAGGGTCACCCTCTCACAACATCGAGCACAGGTTGGCGGTTCATTTCCAGTAAGCAGAAAATTGTGTGCACCAAATGTGTGCCCTATTCTGAGGCGGTAGAATAGGACATCTGTTCGCCGTGATTTTGTTGGGGAGGGCCACAAGTCTAACTGTGGCTTTATAACGTGCAGCTTATTGTTCATTTCTGCGTTCCACATGCGTTGCCAGTGTTGTCGCAGTTTCTTACGCAAGAAAGGCTTCAGATCTGTGACAGGGACAGCAGCTGTAGAAAAGGTGTTTAGTGGTGTGAGTGATGTGGCCATTTTATCAGCCAGTACATTACCTTCGATGCCTCTATGGCCAGGTACCCAGCATATTACTACGCGTCTATGTGATACATAAATATTACATAAGAGCGAGTAAAGTTCAATGAAAACAGGATTTGTTTGCTTTTGTAAGGAAATTAACGCTTTTACAAGACTTAACGAGTCTGTAAATACTATTGCTCTGTCGAGTTTTAATTTATTTATATGTTTTACTGCAGGCAGTACTGCATAGGATTATGCAGTGAAGATGCTTGTTAAAGGATTCAACACGTCAGATTCAGAAAACGAAGGACCAACATCAGCACAAAATACGCCAGAATGTGATTTTGACGCGTCTGTGTAGAATACGCTGCAGGAGTACTTCGATTGAAGTTCACGGAAATGCATAGCAATCTCAACCTCAGGAGCGTGCTTTGTGACCTCAACAAAGGATATGTCACAGTCTATCACCTGCCACTCCCAGGGTGATAATAGCTTAGCTGGAGGCATTAGGTGATGTTCTAGAACTGGGACATCCATTTCCGCGCTAAGTTCTCTTGCACGCAGTAAGAAAGGAAGTCTCATAGAGCGTCTATTCCGAAAAAGTGTTTCACACGTCAAGCCATTAGCAGTTGTGAAACACGGATGTTCCTTATTTGAGCGAACTTTAAGAAAATAGTTAAAGCTGATGTACGTTCTCTGAAAATGGAGCGACCACTGATCTGACTCAACATATAGACTTTCAACTGGGCTTGTTCTAAATGCGCCAGTGGCCATGCGGATATCGAGATGGTGAACGGGGTCTAAGATCTTTAGCGCACTCGGGGCGGCAGAATGATAAACCACGGCACCGTAGTCAAGTCGTGATCGAACTAGGCTCCTGTAGATATTCAATAAGCACTGTGTCTCGCTACCCCACGTTGTGTGAGATAGGATTTTAAGTAAATTTATTGTTTTTAGTCATTTTACTTTAAGACATTTTATATGTGAGATGAAAGTAAGCCTCGAGTCAAGTATTACAGCTAGGAATTTGTGTTCATTGTTCACAGGTATTCGTTGTCCGCCCAGTTCTACGCGAGGATCTGGGACCAGACCTCTCTTTCTTGTGAAGAGAACACAAGAACTTTTGTTGGGGTTTATTTTAAATCCATTTTGGTCTGCCCACTTGGACACCTTGTTTAGCCCCGCTGTACCTGTCTTTCATACACTGTAAGGTTGCAGGACCTGAAACGTATCTGTATATCATCTACGTAGACGGAATAAAAAATGGCCGGTGGCAGTGAAGGACGAAGTGTGTTCATTTTAACGATAAAGAGAGTGCAACTGAGTACTCCTCCCTCGGGTACCACTGTTTCTTGTATAAAAGGTCGCGACAATACGTTGCCGATTTTCACGCGGAAGATACGATTCGACAAATAGCTTTCAATTATGTTCAGCATATTTCCACGGATGCCCATTTCCGACAGGTCTGACAAGATCCCGTAATGCCATGCCGTGTCATACGCTTTTTCCATGTCAAGGAATATCGATAGGAAATACTGTTTATGTATAAATGCATCGCGGATATTTCCTTCAATGCGCACAAGATGATCGGTTGTCGACCGCCCTTCTCTGAAGCCACACTGATAAGGATCGAGCATATATTGCTGAGCTCAAGGAAATGTATAAGTCTGTGATTTATCATTTTTTCAAAAAGCTTACACAGACGATTTGTTAGAGCTATCGGACGATAACTTGCTGCCAAGGAAGGGTGTTTTCCTTGCTTCAGAACGGGAACCACAATCGCTTCCTTCCATGTGGATGAGAGGTATCCGGAAGCCCAAATAGTGTTGAATAGTGTAAGTAGTGTAACTTGTTTGTCAGTATGTAGTTTCTGATCATGTCATACATGACTCTGTCAGGTCCCGGTGCAGTGCTTTTGCATGTGTTCAAGGCAGCTCTCAACTCGGCAATACTGAAAGGCCGGTTATACGTTTCATTCTGCCTGGATTTTCGTATGATTGGCTTACGTTCTATTATTTCTTTATGTCTAAGAAAGGACTGGGAATAGTGCATTGAGCTCGACACTCGCTCAAAGTGCTCCCCAAGTGAATCTGCCTGATCTTGTAGTGTATCGCCCTGTGTGTTTACCAGAGGGAGTGAATATGTTTGCCGCCCTCTTATCCTATTAACCTTGTTCCAGACTTCGGCCTCATCAGTATAGGAGTTGAAAACCGATAAGAACTTCTGCGAACTGTCTCTTCTGGCCTGTCGGCGCGTTCTCCTGCCTTGGGATTTTACTTGCTTCAAGTTAATCAGATTCTCCACAGTGGGAGAGCCGCGTAGAAACCCCCACGCTTCGTTCTGTTTCTTACGAGCGATTCTACAGTCGTCGTTCCACCACGGGTCATGCCGTTTGCAGGCCAAGCCATTTACTTATTAGATGCATTTAGATGCGGCATCTATTATGAAGGCTGTAAAATACTCCACAGCAGCATCAATTCGTAACGAGGACATGTCATGCTATGAGGTACTAGAGAGAGTTCGGGATTTCTCCCAATGATCTGTATCAATCTTCCACCTAAGTGCCTGTGGTGGATTTTTGTTTTCTTTAGGTGTTCGTAGCAGTATGGGGAAGTGGTCGCTTCCGCAAGGATTCTTTGTAACTTCCCATTCGAGTTCAAGCAGAATAGAAGGAGAAACTGCTGAGGTCAATTGAAGAAAAGGTACTGTTTGCAATACAGTAATATGCCAGTGCCTTCTTATTCAGCAGACACGCACCAGAAGAGAAAAGGAACTGTTCAAGAAGACGACATCGTGCATCTATACGAGAGTCGCCCCACAGGCAGTTGTGCGCATTGAAATCCCCAAGGACAACGTAAGGTTCTGGCAATTCGTCTATGAAGGACTGAAATTGATGTTTAGTTATTTTGTAATGTGGGGGTATGTAGAGCGAGCAGACAGTGATCAGTTTATTTAGGAGAACAGCACGAACCGCCACTGCCTCAAGGGGCGTTTCTAGCTGCAAACGGTCACACGCTATAATTTTCTGAATAACAATGGCAACACAGCCCGATGAGGCGAGAGCATCATCGCGATCTCTGCGAAACGTAACATACTGTAGGAGTAAATTTGTGTTTCGATTTTAAGTGTGTTTCCTGTAGACACAGCACTTTTGGATTGTGTTTGTGGTTGAGCTCCTGCGCATCATCAAGGTTTCTAAGAAGACCTCTGACGTTCCATTGAATTATGTGTGTATTCATATTTGAAGTAAATAGGTGCTGTGTGTACGGAAACAGAAGTATTAATTACAGAGATTTCAGAGATTATGTTACAGGGCTCTTTCGAGGCCCTGTAATCGGGGTTTTGCCCTTTCTGAAGCGTTCGAGAGAGCCTCGCCGCTCCTTTGGCGCTTGGCTCCCCTTCAGGATTGGTGTAGTGTGCATTGCCTCTTGTGAGGCGCCGGACACGTGCTCTTGCGAGCGAGAAGTTGCCAGGGGGAGTCCCGCCTTGGAGGGCAAGACCCCTGCGCCCACGAGCCCGGAGGTCGATGGGGCTCCCTGGGCGATTTGGCTGCGCCGGCCGTTGCCAGCGCTGGAAGGGACCTGGGAGGTTGAGGCAGCCTCGGCTGCGCCCACCTTCGGGGTTGATGGTCTCTTCTCCTCGGTTTACGGAGCAGCGCTAGCTGCAACTGCCGCGGAGGCAGATGGCGTAACTGCCGACTCATTGCTTGTGGATCGGAAAGCCGCCGGAGGCCATTGTGACACTGCACCCTGACGCGCCACTTCGGCAAAGCTTTGCTTTGGCAGGTATGCTACCCGCCTGCGTGCCTCCTTGAATGAGGTATTCTCTTTTACTTTGATCGTTAAGATTTCTTTTTCTTTCTTCCAGGAAGGGCACGACCACGAGTACACGGCGTGCTCCCCATGACAGTTTACACAGTGGAGAGCGTTCTCATAAGTTTCAGTGGTGTGTTCATGGGCACTGCATTTCGCACATGTTTGGCGGCCCCGACAGCTCTGCGAACTGTGGCCGAAACCCTGGCATTTGAAACATCGAAGCGGATTTGGCACGTACGGCCTAACACGGAGCTCGATGTACCCGGCCTCGATTGACTCGGGCAGGACACTTGAACCAAAAGTTATTATTAAGTGCTCCGTCTGAATCTCTTTACAATCTCGCCTCATCTTTATTCTTCTGACGTTGATCATATTTTGTTCGCTGAAGCCCTCCAGGAGTTCCGCTTCAGTTAGCTCAAGCGAATCCTCATCCGACACAACACCGCGGGGTGTGTTCATTGTACGGTGCGGGGTTACTGTTATGTGGCTCTCCCCAAATGACACTAGTTTCGGTAGTTTTTCATATTGTTTAAATCGCGGAGCTGCAAGAGTAGGTCACCGCTTGCCATCCTCGACACCTTGTAACCTGGACCAACAAGATCAGTGAAGGACTTTGACAGAAGGAATGGTGAAATATTTCGCACTGCTTTGTTTGGCTTTTGAGAGTGAATAACATGGAACAGGGGAAAATTCTGGATTTGGTGTCCGAAAAACTGAAATAAATCTTCGGTGCGCCCTCGTTTCTGGGGGCGATCAGGAAGTTGGGGGTAAGAATTTTCCATGAAAATACAAAAAAAAATTCGGCAACAGCGCTGACCGCCCACTACGGAGCCCAACGAGGGGACGCGGCAGAGCTTGCGTACAAGTCTGCACGACGCCAGTCATACGCAATCACTAAAACCAAACAGTATGTACCCAAGGTAGGATAGGCACACAAGGTTAACCCTTGCCGCCAAGGAGAAGGAGGTAAATAGGAGAGAGAAGGAGACAGGAAAGGTGGAAAGTAAGGGAAAAACGAAGATTGTAGGAAGAGAGAGACAAAAAAAGGCGACTGCCGATTTCCTCCAGGTGGGTCAGTCTGGAGGTGCCGTCTATGTGAAGCCGAGGCCGAAGCGGTGTGTTACCTCCGCTGGTGTGCCTTAAGGTCCAAACACCCAGCATCGGCTCAACCCCCAGGATCCCCTTTTCCTCAGACACGGCTAAGCCACGCACGGATACACGCTGTAGGGTCCAACCCTCGTGTGCTCTGGTACGTGGTGTCGCAACACACCAAACGCCTGCTGACACAGACGCCCCTGCGGGTTACCGTAGTTCAGATTGCTACGCACAAGGGACCGGTATATACGTATTAGGCATGATCGGTCAGATTCACAATGCTTGCGCGATAATATTTTGAGAATATTTAGTGCTTTATTTGCCTTGATTTTTGTTTTGTTAATGTGGGCCAGGACGTTTAGTTTTCTTTTGTCAAAAGTTCCGCCTAAAACTTGTAGTCTTCTTTGACCGGCAAGCTTGTGCCACCCAATGTCGGAACTGGATTGTAGTGTAACCCTTGCTTCTGGGAGAACAGAACTGTAACAGTTTCTTGTGTTGAAGAACACAAATAATTTTTGTCAGTCCATTGTTGGGGATCATTTGTCGTTATTTGTAGTTGTCTTTCGCAGGTGGGTATATATAAGGCGCGGCAAGCAACTTGCAAATCGTTTCTGTTTCTCAACAGACTCTTTATGTTTACAGAATGTATTTGAGTAGTTTGCTGAGCTGGAGACGTTGTAAAAGTGTCCGTCTTTTTAATAAGTTGGCCTGGTCCTGTAGTGTGGTTGTGCCCTTGGACATGTAAGTAGTGGTATTCTGTGTCATGAGTAGTGTGCGCTTCGGCACAGCTACTCATCACCGCTGCGAGGGCCGGAGAGCCACGGGACCGACTCTCGTACCTGGAGGAAACAGTGGACCGCCTTACCAGTACACTGGAGAAGGTAACTACAGGCGGCAACACTGGCGACCAACTTCGGCACAACCATTCGGCTTCATAGACTCACAGCGCACCTAGAGACTCGCCGCGGCAGTTGTGCTGGTACTACCGTCGCTTTCGCGAACAAAGAAATCACTGCACTCAGCCCTGTTCGTGGACGGGAAACGCACTGGAAGGTCGCTAATGGCGGCATGCGACATCGGCTCTCGAGCAAGCCGCCTATTCATCGCACTCGACCACATCACCGGCACCCGCTTCCTTGTCGACACAGGAGCCGAGCTGTCTATTGTTCTCGCCACAGCCGCAGTCCACCAACACAGCAAGTCCACACCCAGGCTTTACACAGTGAACAACACTGTTGTCGTGTCGTATGGTTTCCGGAAAGTAACTCTAGACATCGGACTCTGGCGCTTGAACAGATGGGTGTTTGTGATCGCCTACGTCACCTTTGCCATACTAGGAGTGGACTTCCTCAGCCATTTCAACCTAGATGTGAGTGTTCGCGATCGGCGCGTAAAGGATAACGCCACATTCCTCGATGTACTTGGCCTGCAGCCCACCCCATCTGGCATCCGTACGTTTCGGTCAGTCTCAACGTACGACAAGATACTCTCTGAGTACCCGCAACTCACGAAGCCCCGAAACAATGCGTTGCCCGTGAAACACAAGGTGACGCAACATATCACTACCACTGAACCACCTGTCGCCGCGCAGTCAGAGGCTCGCTGGGCGGGGGTTGGAAGTCAGCCGCCGTGAGTTCGAGCAAATGCTTAAGCTCCGCGGTTTGCGTCCTTCGTCCAGCAATTCGTCTTCATCTCTCCATCTGGTTCCAAAGCAAGGCAGTAGCGACTAGCAGCCTTGCGGGGATTAGCGACCTTCGAATGCTGTCACTACTCCGGATACTCTTCCTCACATACATGATTTCGGTGCCAGTTTCGCTAGAACCAAAATATACAGCAAGAAAGATTTGATCAGCGCGTACCACCAAACTCTTGTTGAACCCAGCGACACTACGAAGACAGTAATCACTACTCCATTTGGCCTGTTTTATTTTGTCCGTATGCCTTATGGTTTGAAGAATGCGGTGCAACATTTTCAAAGGTTCGTGAACAAGGTTACGAGTAGATAGCCGTTCATGTCCATCTAGGTTTACAACATTTTCATTGTCAGTGTAACAGACGAAGAGGACAAAGATCACCTTCGCTTTCTATTTGAGCGAGTGGATGAACACCGCCTGGTATTAAAGTTTAAGCCCTGGCTTTTCTCAGCCATCGCATTTCATCCCAAGTCGTCAAGTCATTGGAATCACGGGTGCGGGCGATTGAGGACTTCCACTCTCCCCCCTGCTTCCAAAAGTTGCGCCCGTTTCGGTGGATCATGAACTTTCCCGGGCGCAGCATACCATCCTGCGCGGTAATTCTTCAGCAGCTTACCGACCTGTTGCGTCACGACACAAAAAAAAGGTCTACCTTCCACTGGTCCTCGGAGCACGAACACGCCTTCCAAGAAGTCAAAACGTGTTGGCTACTGCAGTGTTGTGCCCGACGCACCAACTCTCCTTATGATAGAAGCGTCGACCACGGCAGTGGGTGCAGCACTGCTGCAGCCCGACGCCACAGACTGGAGGCCGCTGAGATTTTCAAAGCTCCTAACACCTATAGCAACTCGTTACGGCACCTTCGGGAGGGAGATGTTGGGCATCTATTGTGCTGTCAAGCATTTCCGTTTCTTTCGTGAGGGCTGTAGCTTTTACAATGTGAAATGACGCAGTTGACTCACTGTCACGCATCGGCGCTGTGGCTGCTGGTCTTGTGGATTTGCAAGATCCAACTTCCACCCAGCAAAACGTCCCCGAGCTGCGCGAATCGCGGGAAGAGCCTTCTGGTTGAGCCTCCTGGATGGGCCTTCCTGTTGCGGAGTTGCCGCTTCCCTACGGAACAACATTGGTCACGGTCGACACATCATTGGTAGCTCCTCGCCCGTTCGTGCCCCATCAGTTACCTTGGGCAATATTTGATTCCCTGTGCGGGCTAAGCCATCCCGGCACATACCGATTCTTCTGTCCACGTATCAACAAAGGTGTTCGAAGCTGAGCAAGAAGCTGCCAAGCTTGTCAAGCCATGAAAGTGACCCGACGCACGCGTTCAGTCGTGCAGCCGTTTCGATCATATGCATTTAGACTTAGCGGGGACACTTGTGCCCTTCCAAAGTTTCAGGTACTTTCTCAGGTGTGTCGACCGGTACTCAAGGTTGCCTGAGGCGGCGCCTCAGCAAGACATCATGGCCGAAACAGCAGCGGAAGCATTTGTTGCTACGTCCGTGTCACAGTGCGGTTGTTGTTTGCGAATAACTACTGACCGAGGCCTGCACTTCTAAAGCTCTATTTGTTTCTGTCCGGCCGAGACTACTCGGCACTCACCTTCATAAAACCACGGCTTATCACCCACATTGTAACGGCACGGTCGAGCGTCTCGATCGGCAACTGATAACGTCATTGACCGCCACGCCTGAAAGATCCCCCGGATTTTTAGAATTGTAGTCCACAAAGAAATGTTATCAAATACAGCACTCCCTCCCCGCACGTCTCTTATACTAAATATTCACATAGTAGGTATAACAGAAGAAATAAATAATAAAAGTTCAGAACAACATTAGTGCTCAATCATGAAAGTAACGCAATTCCACTAGGACGGCTCTTTGCGGTCAGCGTAGTGGCGCCTGTGCGATGCCATTAGAGACCATGTACATGTTAGAGGCCATTACAGGTCGTACGCGGCAAAGTTTCTCAGGGTGCCAGCAACCTTGGCGCATCCCCGTATGTCGCGCTCGCGTTAGTCGGAGCCGCGTATTGCTAGAACACCGCCTGATAAGTTCAAGCACAGCGCTAAACCTTGCTATCTATGTCACGGCTTCGCACTTCGGGTGGCACTGCCCACTTATTTAACCGGGAGGAAGGTACTTTTTTGGACAAAAACGTCCACCGCACAAAAGATAAGGGCCGGCGACTAGAGTGACAATAGCGTGGCGAACGAGCAAATATGTGCTAAGTTTGAAGTCGGAGCAGCAATGCTACATGCATCGGGGGACAGTCGTTGATCTTTTATAGCAGCAAAAAGTACAACGAAGGCTAAATGCATAGAAATGCGCAAAGAAAGTAAACGCAAAGTGCATCGATGTTTCAGACAAAAGGGTCAGAGGATAAGGATTCGAGGAAGGTCAATTAGTAGTTCAAACTACGTGTTGGTGCATTGCCGCTGAGGAATATGATGCGAAAGGTAAATGTATAAGTATTTCTCATTAATTTTTTTTTTCAGATTACCTGTTCGCTATAGAATGGGGAGTTCTGAGGCATATTTACCCTTCACTATCCATACGCTTCGAGTTGATGAATTGTCCGCGCTTGTCCTGCAGCGCGCTAGCCTTCTCGTTAGTTAAGATGGTAGAGCGACTGCCAAGGAAAAGCGTTTGTGTCGGGTTCGGTGTCCGGAGCAGGACAAATTTTTCTCAACTGCGAAGTTTTCAACCTCGAAAAGCTGCAGTGTTTTTCTTTATTGCGATCGCAATTGTATGGAAACTTCAGGAGCATTCTCACCATCGCCGCTATCGCCGTGGGCATCGCTGTCGGCATCGGTGTTATGTTTAGCATAAAGTCCAAGCGCGAAAACATTCTGGCGGCGCACCGTGTGCTGCAGGGGCGAGTGAAAGCGTGAAAGGGTGAACCGAAGATGGCGGCTTGATCTCGTGCGCGCAAGGGCAGAAGGCTGGCAGCGAAGCATGCGATGTTTCATCGCGCGTAAGACAATATTGGAGGGGAAGCGTTCTACTCCGGAGGCGCCTGCGTATGACGAGGCTGAGCACCACCGCGCCACCTCATCGCAGATTGCTTTCAAGCAATCTGCGATGAGTACAGTATCTGAGTGTGCCGGCAGCTGATAGATTCGCCGCTTAGTTCGCATCAAAGCGAGACGCACAATGAATGTCAATTCGCTGGATGCTGCTGCCGCTCTACATCATGCCAGCATTTTGACAGCATCAGTCCGCGCCCATTGAGTAATATGTGATTTTAGACTTTTTCTTGCCTTTCTTTCAGCTTAGTGCAACTATCGGGCGGATAACAATTTTTTTGTTTGTCTGAACCTTTCTCCACTGCGTATTTCAGCATTTGCTGTAATTTTCACAGCTACAATTCAAAAAGGAGCTGTTTATATTCCCGATGCGATTAATTATATTTCATCGTACATCTGCAGTCATCCTAAGGGTCTCCCGGCCTCGGCGGCCGCATTTCGATGGGGGCGAAAGAACCCCAGGTGGTCAAAATTTCCGGAGTCCTCTACTACAGCGTGCCTCATAATCAGAAAGTGGTTTTGGCACGTAAAACCCTATAATTTTTTTTATCCTAAGGGTATCTTTATTCTAGTCAGTGCCAAGTGGGTGAATTCTTGGGCAGTTGCCCAATTCAATGTGAAGGCGCCATGCAAATATTAGTGTGTTGGTTCCCACAGTTGACTGACATGGCTAAATGATTTTGAATCATATGGCGCATGCACCAAGAAAACATTCAACAAAACGATTATTAGTATGTGCGTTTCTACAGTTGACTGATGTGGACAAATGTTTTGAAATCATATAGGGCATGCATCAAGGAAACATTCAAGCGAAAGGTTGTTGTGCGCAAGCGATCCATGCCGTGAAATATGTGAAGTCACGCCTGACGTTTCAGTCCTTCGAATGACGTTGCCAGTGATAAAAAAGTTTAGACTGGGTTCTCAGAAGATAATCAACCTTTTGACGTCAAACGGTATGCCATTCCTTAGAAGTCACAATTTCTGGCATGTCTACCACGATCTTAGAAGTATAGCTGAAGCCTTTTGTTGTCATCGATAAGAAAATGTTTTCTTATGACTTGCTTGCAAAAGTAGGAACAGCTTTGGGTTAACCTAAACGTCAATGTTTTAAAGCAGACGCCTAATGGGAAGCTCGCAACAAACATACAGCCACGAAGATTTGCCACGATTCTATATTCAAATAACGAGAAATAGTGTGTGTTTTCATATCGCCCAGTGGAATATTGAAATAGCGTTGATGAAAAAACAGGATAGTTGAATTGAATTCCTGGTTGGTAAACACGTAAAGAATGAAAGAGAAACAAACCTGAAAAAGAAGCCTGGGTCAATACCGGAGCCACTGCGATGCAGCTGCACCGTCGGCTCTAGGTGTCAGTTCAAGTGCCATAACAAAGCATGGGCAATTCCGTTGGCAGTGCAATTCGCCTTACATACCAACTTTCATCGTAATGCTTTCAAGGAAGTCGGCCGTATTGGTTTCACTTATAAAATGAGGCAGCACTGCTAGCGATTCAAGCATCGCGAACAAAACAATCGCTACAAATTCACAGCTGTGTTTCTCTTCTATGGATAAAGCAAGGAAATAAAGATCACCACCAATCCACTCCTGTGAAGGGGGTTGGTCGGCGAAGCTGTAGACACGTTGCGCGTCATGTAGGGCAGCTTGTCAAACACTGATCCCATGCTGTGCGCCGATTTCGCACATTGCTCTTCATAGTGATATATGACACAAACAGACATTTCAATGCAGTTTACAAAACATTTATTTTATTTATTACTTGGAAATTACTGCTATACGCGCTTTGCGATCACTATGTTACACGCATATGTTTTCTGTTCTTATGCAACAAATGTTTTTCTCCAATGTTAAAAGGATGTTTAACTCGCGTACGGTAGTTTGTCGAATCGGATAGTTGGAGTAATCAAGGCCCAACTCTTCCATGAAGTGGCTGAACCACTGATTTGTTTACAGTTTTGAGATCACCGGCGAGGCATTGCCGGCAACGTACGTTGATCAACGAGAAATTTAACGCGCGCTTCACTGGTCATCGATCATGTAGTTCGACAGCTTTTTTTGTATTTGCACATTTCGTATTGAAACGAAAGCTATGCTGTACGTCCACTTCACGCCTCAGCCTTACGGGGTTATGAGCCACTGCACCTGCCTCTGCAGTGCTACCGAAATCGGCACATGAGGGACGCGATTCAAATCCCGGGATCCTAGACATCAAGAACTTTGTTTTAATAATTCTTTTTCTTGTGCCCATGAAAAAGAAAAGGAGTTGCTGCTCACGAGAGCACGCAGCATGTGTCGTTTTTGTCTTTCTTCTAGAGTAAATAGAAGATTAAGACGCTTTGCTCGGATCTCTAGTTCTTGCCTATTGTACTTCACCGGCTTCCAAGCCTGGTCAAACCGGTCAATAAAACCTTTACTTATGGAGCGAAAAAAACAACAAGACAAATAAAGCACGGGCACAAGCGCAAACGTTCATGCATTCTTTCTGTCATTGGTGTTTTTTGTTCTCGTAAAACACTCCGATGAAAACACTATTTTGGTGACACCTACAAGTTCGTGGAAAGAAACACGTGGAACTGCCCTGAATGTTCTGTCGTCACGGCTGCAACGTCAGCGACCGTGATGATGCGTAGGCGACCGGGAGCTTTCGCGAAAGCGCCTGCAGAGCAGCAGTGGCTGCCACTTTGTGTCCGTTTGAAAATGTCACGAATAAAAGAAAAGGCAAGAACCTCCAGAGCTCGAAGTCGACTGCCCGTAATGTGAAGGCGAATTGTAGACGAGTGCAGCGGAGTCACAAGATTCTCAAAGAACGACTGCGAAAGAAGAAGTGGGCTACGCGCTCCTGATCCGCTTAGTTTTTGCTGCATCTATTCATTGTGCCCTCAGCAGATGTTTTTTTGCTTTCAGTTTGTGTGGGTGCAATTTAATTAATAGGGCAAGTAACGAAGCTTTAATACAGCAATAAAATGGCTGCCTACTGATGGTAAAGAGAGTAAAGGCTGTAGACGGCTGGGCGTTGTGATGAAATTACCAAATTTGTAGGTATCTTATAGATTTAGTTGGTGCAATGAAAGGCTGGCAGACTAGATATGGCTGAGAGAAAGCTTTGTCCCGAAATTGATGTAAATTATTCTAATGATGATGCTTAATTTGCATGCGACGCGAGTAACCGCCTGTGAATGTGTCAATATTATGGTCCTGAGCCCAACTGGATGTAGTTGATCAATGTTTTTTAGGGAATGCGACGCTGTAGAGGTCAACGTCATTGGAGAGTTCACCACACAGTTCCTTCGGCCACAGCTAACACGGTGTTGTGCGAATAATTATCCCAAATAATCCCATCGTATTTTTTCGCAGTAAATAAAAAAAATGAAATGTTCAACAGCGCTATTGCCACACGATTTAGCACATGTCCTTGAGTGAAGTCGTGTGTTCCCCTGAGTGGCGGGGCCATCATTCTATGTACGTGTGTAAGCACATAGAATGATGCCTAAGTAAAAGGGACAGTTTAAGACTGCGGGCGGGAAGGAAATAAATATTAATTTTTATGACAAAAATCGCGTACGCCATGGAGATTTGAAGAATCGTATAGGTTAATGTATTGGCCAGTGTCTTCACATAGCTGCAGTGCCGCGCTACGTGGAGGGAGTGGAAATGATGTACAGTGCATAGATCTAAGATACAGGCTTTTGGCGTTGAATAACACCATGGTATTCTAACTATCTGCACTTGCGAGGTGGTTGAATGCAGTGTTCTTTATCTTATCTAGTAAATAACATTCGACATAATTTGGTTTTTACTAGATTACAAAAATACATACCAATTTAGAATATAAAAAGTAACAGTCACCCGTTGTGAGCGGTATTGGGCAGTTGTTGGTCTAGATCCGGTTGCACTGGTAAGGACAAGGGCCGAGACTTCTTTTTGTACTGCAATTGTTACGTACTTCATTGATTCAGTCAATACATTATACATCAAGATTTACGCGGGCTGCACAGTCTCGCCACGTGCTGCGAAAATTACTGCCCCGTGGCGCAGGGCGACCCGAGCTATGGTGCTCGCGCTCGGAACGGCCAGCCGTCAGAGCTGGCCCGGCTTCTCTGGTGCAAGAACAAACCTTGGCTGTTTTTGGTATCGTTGTGTTTCTCGGGGGTCACTTCATGAACTTCGCGGCCGTGAGACCGGCTGTAGTTGCACATTCCGTCGAACTCAGCGTGTAGCAGAATATTGGCAGCACTTTTCACTAAAGAAATATTGAAATAGTTTGACCCCTTCTGTTACAACAATTCTTTTACGAATCATAATGCATTGTCAATAGCATCTGACATGAAAAGCAATAGAAGCTCAAAAAATAATATTAACATTTCTTGTGTAAGCAGCTATATCTAGATAATTTGCTGACTTGGTGAACCAGATAAGCTTGGTCGTCCTTATAACTCGTGAATATCATTGGCGGCGTCACGCAGAGCTTAGGACTTCGTTCTGTATTCGAATGCTTTTGGTACGGTACAAATGATCTTGAAAGTATTTGTATCAACAAGTATTTACAACTGCAGGTCAATTAAAAAGCTAGAGTAATATTCACTGATTACAAAGCTATGAGTTTTTGAGAGTTTGCGTGAGAATACTCAGATATGTTGGGAAAATATTCAATTCGCAGTTTTTCTTTATTTTAGCCTACGTTTCTTTATTCAGGAGCATGAACGATAACGTTATCATTTTAGTGACGAGCTTTGGACCGGACATGGAATAAAAACAGCTTTTCTTTATTTGAACGGGCTTGGACAGGTCTGTCACGAGCGTTACGGTGCACGATCTTCCCAACGAAGTGACCTGTATGAGGAAAGATTTCGGTAGTCCTGAGCAGATCGTTGCGCACGTGTGTGATTCTGCTATTAATAAAAACAAAACGAGGTGAAAATGAAATTATACACAATCTTAGGGTATGTAAAAACAAACTTTAAGACGAAAAGAGAGATAGAGAGAAAAATAAGAGAGGGAAAGGCAGGGAACCTAATCAGACGCACGTCCGGTTTGCTACCCTGCACTTGGGGAAGGTCAATTTGAAGGGCGTACAGTGGTGCGCGCCTATATCCAGTCATGATGACCAGGAAGTCGAAAGCTTCTATGAAGACCTGGAATTGGCGAGGGGTAAAGTCAAAACAAAACACACCATACTTATGGGCGACTTCAATGCCAGGGTAGGCAAGAAGCTGGTTGGAGACAAGTTAGTTGGGGAATATGGCGTAGGCTCTAGGAATAGCAGGGGAGATTTATTAGTAGGCTTTGCAGAACAGAATATTATGCGGATAATGAATACCTTCTTCCGCAAGCGGGATAGGCGAAAGTGGACGTGGAGGAGCCCGAATGGAGAGACCAGAAATGAAATAGACCTTATACTCTGCGCTAACCCTGGCATCATACAAGATGTGGACGCGCTTGGCAAGGTGCGCAGCAGTGACCATAGGATGGTAAGAACTCGAATTAGCCTTGACTTGAGGAGGGAACGGAAGAAACTGGTACATAAGAAACCAATCAATGAGTTAGCGGTAAGAGGGAAAAAAGAGGAATTCCGGATCAAGCTACAGAACAGGTATTTGGCCTTAACTCAGGAAGAGGAGCTTAGTGTTGAAGGTATGAACGACAATTTTTGGGGAATCATTAAGGAATGTGCAAAAAAAGTTGGTTTGTATCTCCGTTAGACAGGATGCCAGTAAGCTATCGCAGCAGACGAAAGATCTGATCAAGAAACGCCAATGTATGAAAGCCCCTAACCCTACAGCTAGAATAGAACTGGCAGAACTTTCCAAGTTAATCAACAAGCGTAAGCAGCTGACATAAGGAAGTATGATATGGATAGAATTGAACATGCTCTCAGGAACGGAGGAAGCCTAACAGCAGCGAAGAAGAAACTAGAAATAGGCAAGAATCAGATGTATGCGTTAGGAGACAAAGCCGGCAATGTGATTACTAATATGGATGAGATCATTCAAGTGGCTGAGGAGTTCTATAGAGATTTATACAGTACCAGTGGCACTCACGATGATAATAGAAGCGAGAATAGCCTGCAGGAATTTGAAATCCCACAAGATAACGCCGGAAGAAGTAAAGAAAGCCTTGGAAGCTATGCAAAATGGGAAGGCAGCTGGGGAGGATCAGGTAATAGCAGATTTGTTGAAGGATGGTGGGCAGATTGTTCTAGAAAAACTGGCCACTCTGTATACGCAATGCCTCATGCCTTCGAGCGTACCGGAATCTTGAAGAACGCTAAGATAATCCTAATCCATAAGAAAGGAGACGCCGAAGACATGAAAAATTATAGACCGATCAGCTTACTGTCCGCTGCCTACAAAGTATTTACTAAGGTAATTGCAAATAGAATCAGGAACACCTTAACTTCCGTCAACCAAAGGACCAGGGAGGATTCCGTAAAGGCTACTCAACATAGACCACATTCACACTATCAATCAGGTGATAGAGAAATGTGCGATATATAACGAACCCTTATGTATAGCTTTCATTGATTACGAGAAAGCGTTTGATTAAGTCGAAACCTCAGCAGTCATGGAGGTATTACGGAATCAGGGTGTAGACGAATCATGATTTTGGCTTCTAGCGCCAAATTACTTCTTGCCATAAGTAATTGCTTCTTGCCGTAGGTGATTGCAAGTGATTCTTGCCGTACCAACTTGCCTAACTGTCTATACTTTTGTATAGATGAATCGTATGTAAAATACTGAAAGATACCTATAGCGGCTCCAACGCTACCGTAGTTCTCCATAAGGAAAGGAACAAAATCCCAATAAAGGAAGGCGTCAGGCAGGGAGTTACGATCTCTCCAATGCTATTCACAGCGTGCTTACAGGAGGTATTCTGAGGCCTGAATTCGGAAGAATTAGGGATAAGACTTAATGGAGAATACCTTAGTAACTTGCGATTCGCTGATAGTGCCTTGCTTAGTAACTAAGGGGACCAACTGGAATACATGCTCACTGACCTGGAGAGTCAAAGCAGAAGGGGGGGGGTCTAAAAATTAATCTTCAGACAACTAATGTTTACCAGTCTCGGAAGAGAACAGTAGTTTACGATACGTAGCGGGGAACTGGAAGTGGTAAGGGAATACATCTACTTAGGACAGGTAGTGACCGCGGATCCGGATCATGAGACTGAAATAATCTGAAGAATAAGAATGGGCTGGGGTGCGTTTGGCAGACATTCTCAGATCGTGAACAGCAGGTTGTCATTATCCCTCAAGAGAAAAGTGCACAAGAGCTGTGTCTTACCAGTACTCAGGTACGGGGCAGAAACCTGGAGGCTTACTAAAAGGGTTCTACTTAAATTGAGGGGGATGCATCGAGCTATGGAAAGAAGAATGATGGGTGTAACGTTAAGGAAGGGTAAAAAGAGAGCAGATTGGATGAGTGAACAAACGCGAGTTAATGACATCTTAGTTGAAATCAAGAAAAAGAAATGGGCATGGGCAGGACATGTAATGGGGAGGGAAGATAACCGATGGTCATTAAGGGTTACGGACTAGATTCCAAGGGAAGGGAAGCGTAGCAGGGGGCGGCAGAAAGTTAGGTGGGCGGATGAGATTAAGAAATTTACAGGGACAACATGGCCACAATTAGTACATGACCGGGGTAGTTGGAGAGGTATGGGAGAGGCCTTTACCCTGCAGTGGGAGTAACCAGGCTGCTGATGATGATGAGATGATGACTTGGGGAAGGGGTATGGGGATGAAGAGAGAGAATACAGAGAGAATACAGTTTCGCACACATTTGAAGGTTCGCACCGAGTCTATACACGGTTGCCAAGACCTGTCGACTTGAGGTATTTCCACCACGCTTTCGTAGCTTTATGTGCCAACGACGCGCATGGTAACGGTCCAAGGATAGTCATTTCCCGCAATGGTTTTGAGTCTAGCTGGTTCAATGCGGTCCGGAGAGATCCAAGCTCGACGTCGTATTGGGGACAGATGCATAGGGTGTGTTCAATCATTTCTGCGGTTCCACAAGAGTCGCACATGGGCGTGTCCCCACTCCAATGCGGAACGAGTAGGCCTTCGTAAATGCCAACCCGAGCCAGAGACGGCACAACACTGTCGCCTCAGAGCGGGAAACATTTGATGGTATTTGTAGCCTTAAGGATGTATCAAGCCCATGAAGACGACACTTCGGGAGGTTGGGAGAAGACCGGCATTTGTGTGCCATAGCTTTAGCCACCATATGAAGCTTTCTTCCCTGCGCCGGTTCTATATAAAGGGATTGGAACTGGTCGGGCTTCCAGATGGGCACATCGGGCGGGTCGTCGGCGAGGTCATTATTCCCAATGCTGCAGTATATCCAGGTACCCACTGGAATATAATTTCATGCTACTTAGCGATAGCTTGATGGTGATCATTTATATCATATGTGAGCTGCTCATGAGTGCTATGATATAGGGCAAAATGCAGATTCTGAAGTGTTGCCTTAGAGTCGCAAAAAATGACCCATTTCTGAGGTGTCTCTTGCAGGAGGTGTTTGACAGCAGCACGTAGGGCGGCAAGTTTATCCCCCGTTGATGTTGTCATGTGGGACAGTTTGATTTTCATTGTGGTTTTCGTAGCGGGAATGACAACGGCACCTGAAGAGCTGGTAGGCGAGACTGAACCATGTGCATAAATGTGTATTCGGTCCCCGTATGTCTCGTTTCATAATAGCAGCGTCATCTGTTTCAGAGCACTTGTTGGGTGATTAACCTTCTTCTTCACACTCGCAATATTTAGGCGCACCTGAGGCTGTTGGAGAGACCATAAGCGCCATGAAAGCCTTGCTGCTGGTATGTATCATAATGGAAGACAATCTGTAAGGGTGATTATACCTTCAGAAAGCGTTGCACGAGGTCTCTGCGATGGCAAGAATATCAAGTGATGGTTGGGGATGCGGGGAAGATGACGGATATGCGTCCTGAGACAATCCATAACAACGTATGCTCCACCACTCACAAGGTGGTGGAAGCCGAGCAGGAGCCGTTAGGACATTCTCTAGGAGAGGGACGCCTGATTCTTCTGACAGTGCTTCCAATCGGAGGAACAGAGGAGGCCTAGTGGCTTGGCGCTTGCGGAACAGCCTGGCCGTGGATAAGTTGTGAAAATTTGAATGACATGGATGATCTACAGGTGATTTTAGCTTGAAGGCATATGAAAAGCTTAAATGTATCCTTTGATAGTGTAGAGAACATGCGTTCGAACATTCGAACGACGTACAGGCTTTGCACAGGACTAGACGTGAAGGCGCCTGTAGCAAGGTGGATGTCTAATTGGTGGAAAGGATCTAGCACTTTCAGAGCACTAGGCCTAGCAGAATTATAGACTATTGTTCCGTAGACAAGCGGTGATATTATTAAACTTGCACTAGCTTATAAGACATCTCCTGTCGCTTCCCAGGATGTGTGTGGCAAGTGCTTCACTAGGTTCATAGTCTTGAGGCCCTTGGCCTTAAGATACTTTAGGTGCGGGACAAAACTTAATGTGCTTTCTAAAAGGATCCCTAAGACTATGTGTTCACGCGGCAGAGATAATTTTTCATTGAGATGTAATACGGGGTCCGCCAGTATACCTCTCTACTTAGAAAGCAGGACGCACCTACTTTTGTTACGGTTTAGTTTAAACTATTCTCGTCTGTCCACTTAATTTATTTGAACAAAGCTGTACTTGTCGCCCTCAGATATTTAGATTACATGATTTGTAACCTATGTAGATGTCATCCACCTATACAGAGCAAACATAGTACATGCTATGACAGTGTGGATCGAATTGATTTTTACAATAAAAAGAGTGCAGCTCAGCACACCACTTTGTGGAACACGAGCCTCTTGCGTAAAAGGACGAGACAGAATGTTACCAACTCTAACACGGAACGAGCAATTGGAAAGGTAACTCTGAATCCCATTCAGTAACTTGCCTCGGACTCCCATTTTAGACAGGCCAAGGAGGATTCCAAAGCACCGAGTTGTGTCGTACACCTTCACCATATCTAGAAATAGCGACAAGAACAAGTGTTTGTGCACAACGCATCAATGATAGCTGTCACGATGCGGACAAGGTGATCTGTTGTGGATCTACCTTCTCTACAACCACACTGTAAGGGATCAAATATTTTCTTGCTTTCAGGAAAATGGATGAGGCGCCGGCTGTTCCTTTTTTCAAAGAGCTCATACAGACAACTTGTCGGAGCTATATCCCTATAGCTACTGGATGAGGAAGGATCCTTGCTCTCTTTGAGAACAGGAATTGCGATTGCTTCATTCCCGGCGGACAGAATAGAAGATGGAGTTAACCACTGACAGTAGGGTTCTGTGGGTTTCAGAGTGTAAGTGTTTGATCATTTCATACCTTATTCTGTCATTTGCCGGAGCGGACTTGTTACAACCATTCAGTGAGGTCTGGAACTCCGAAATGGTAAATAGACGATCGCATACTTCATTGTATGTGCCATTCTGACCCCGAGGTGGTCGTTCTGCTTGCCGCAAGTATTTCAGAAATGTATCTGTTTAATGGCATGTATTAGAAGTGTGCGTGAAATGTTCTCCTAGACAATCTGCTGGTCCTCAAGAATGCCTCTTTGCGTATTTACTGAAGATAGAGGATCAGTTTTGTGGCCTTTTATTTTGTTTACCCTGTTCTAGGCCTTTCGTTCTTCTGTATAGGAAATGATGCTACTTACGCATTTTCCCCAGCTCTCAACTTTAGCGCGGTGGCGTGTTGTTCTACCTTGTGATTTATTCGCCTTGAAGTTAATTAAGTTGCCTGTGGTCGGTAAGTTGCGAAGGAGATTCAAAACCTTGTTTTGCTTCTGCCGGGTTTTCCTACACTCCTGCTTTCGCCATGCAAGATGTCGTTTCGAAGGCGACCAATTTGTTTGGGGAATACATACTGCTGCAAGATCAACAATATATGCAGTTGTGTATGCTATTTCATCATCTAGACCATGTACATGGATATCATTCTAGGGCAGCTGTCCTCGCGAAATGTCGTCCAGTCGGCTGAATATACTTTCCATCGAGGAACGTGTGTAGAGCAGTCATCTTCTTTAGTAAGGTTTAGAACGATGGCGAAGTTATTTCTTCCATAAGGATTATTAAGCACACCCCACTCCATGTACGGCAGAATTGTTCTGGACACTATGCTTAGGTCTGTGGAAGAACAAGTTTTGCGTGAATGTTGATTCTTTATTGTTAAGCAAGCAGGCATTTGAAGAGAATAGGACGTTTTCTATTAGCCGTCCTCTCGCACCACAGCGACAGTACCCCCCTACCCCCCCCCCCCCCCCCCCCCACTGTGCTATGCGCATTTAGATAACCGACGACTATGTAAAGGTGATGGAGCTCATCAATAAATCTTTGAAATGTTGTTCTAGAGAGTTGGTAACTTGGGGGGACGTATGCAGAGTTGATGGTGACTAGTTTATTGAAAGCACTGCTCCGATAGCAACCGCCTCAAGAGGAATTGGGAATTGCAGTTGCCGACAGGCAACGCCTCCGTCAACTATTATAACTACACTGCTGGACGATGTAACAGCGACGCCTCAGTCATTACGGAAAAAAAGAATATTGCCTTAGAATGTTTCCGTAAGTATCATATGTGTGCCCTGAACATAAACCACCTTTGAATCATATTTGTGTAAAAGCTCTTTAATGTCACCGAGATTGCGGATAAAACTTCTCACGTTTCTATGTAATATTTGTGTACCCATATTGTTTGCGTTTTCGTGCTGTGTGTCAAGAAGTGTCAGGTTGGTTTATGAAGCCTTTCCAGGAACCGTGATACGGGGCTTGCCTTTCTTGGAGCAGTCGCGAGAATCGCGTCGCTCCCGAAGCGCTGAATGCGCCGCCTCGCTTGTGGTTGTGTCCATTGACTCCTCAGAGCCACTGGACTTCAACTCACACGAACAGGGTGTTTTCAACAAGGTATCGCCTTGAAAAGCAGGGCCTTGGATGCCAGCAACCGAAAGGTCGATGGGCCCGCCTTCAGAGGAGGCGCAGCAGCGATGGCTGCTATCGCCTGGGGAGGGGGGGGGGGGGGTTGGGGGCACTGCCGCGGCCACATTTTTTGCGGACCAGGCCGATAGCGGAGTTTGCTGCGGCGTCGACTCCCAACACACCGCACGAGCATAACCTGCGATGTGGAGGAAGGAAATAGGCTTTAGCGCTTCCTGAAAGGAAATGTTCTGTTCGATCTTTAGCGTAATTATTTCTTTTTGCCCTCTTTCAAGACGGAGAAGACCGGGAGTATGCAGGTTGGTCACTATGGCAGCTTGCGCTGAGGTGTGTCTCAGTACAATTGTCGGCAGGATCGCCTTGCGACGCGCACTTTGCACATGTGGTTTTCTTCCTTCGGAGCAGGGATGTGGCGGGTTCGAACACCCTGTGGTTTACTGTGAACTGTCTACCGCTGGAACCGTGATTACGTGAAGCTATGCCACTACGTCTATGTTAGGGACGTAATTGGTGCACGAAAAATAAGCTCTGCACCTCATCGGCTTGCACATATGGTGCAGCCCTGCACGCTCTGAGAGGGGTGAGCTAATCATTGGCAAAGCAGCGTCGCGGGCTCGCAACGTAGGGTCTAATTTAGAGTTTCAGATAGCCTGTTTCAATATATTCTGGTAATGTGCCTGCGCAGAAGGTGAAAATTAGGTGTTCAGTGGGGATATTTTTGTCCCCCCGTCTGATCGTTATTCCTTGGACAGTTGTCACATTCTGCTCCGTACAGCACTCAAGGAACTCGGTTTCAGTCAAGTCTAGGAGATATTGCTCAGGTACAACTCTGCGTGTGCTGTTCAGAGGACGGTGCAGTTTTATTGAGGCGGGGATGTTACCAATCTCGACAAGTGCGGACAGTTTATCCAATTCATTCTTGTCACTGACTACTAGCAACAGATCACCACTGACCATTTTCGTGACCTAGTAGCCGGGACGCAGTTCTTCAGGTTTTTCAGTAGGGCACTTTGCAACAACAAATTGTGATAGACTTCTTGCAGTTTTATCAGGGTTTTGACAACTTAGGACGTGGTACTTCGGGTATATTTCTTTAGTCTGGCCGATAGTTTCAGGAAGTCATCGGTGCGCCCTCTCTTGGAAAGTTGGAGATTAGGAAGTTGAGGGAAGGATGAAAAAGCCATAAAAATAACGATCATTTCGGTAGCCAGGCCCGCCTCCCACCACCGAGTCCAACAAGGGGGCGCTACGAAGCCCGAAAGCAACGAAGTCGCCAGCTGTACGTAGCTACTATAACCTAATATGAAATACCCAAGGTTGGATACCTACACCAGGTCTACCCTTGCCGCCTGGAAATGTGGAAGTGAGTAGAAGACGGGAAAGATTGAGAGTTAGAGAGAAAGGCGAAGATTGCAGAGGAGGACAGAAAAAAAGCGACTGCCGAATTCGTCCAGGTGGGTCAGCCTGGAGGTGCCGTCTATGGGAACCAGAGGCCGAAAGGTGTGCTGCCTCCACCGAGGGGCATTAAATGTCCGAACACCTGGCACCAGCTCAACCACCAGGATCCCCTTTTCCCCGGACAATGCAAGGTCACGAACGGCTACACGCGCGACTGTCCAACACTCATGTACTCGGGTACCTGGAAACGCTTGCTGACGCATTCGCCGCTGAGAAGGGTGCTGCACAGCAGGAGGCGTTGACGTAAGCACACATTTCACTATATAGCCGGCTTCACCTGAGCAAAAAGAAGCGGCAGCTGTCAACTTGAGCATTAGTGAAAGTCAAGCGATCGGATGCACCGTTGAAGCAAATATGAAGACAGTATTCTTCTCGTGGCTGATCCTCATTTTCAAAGTGAATGCGTCATTATCAGGAGACACTTCTAGGTAAACCTGAAATCATTTCTTACATTACCTGCGATGAAAACGTTCTTATTTTCGTAGTAAGGAAGACTGTTGACATACGTGATCGGCATTCCGTTAGAACCGATTTGACCAGTTAAAATGTTTGTTGATATATAGATGAACCGCAAACATTGGTGTATACCATTCAATATGTACGACATGCATGGGGCAAGGGTTGTGAGGAGAAAGTTACGCATTTCTTTCATGACCACCGTCGCTAAATTTCCCATAAAATTGCGCTCGACTGCCTGTGCAATGGTCCACTGTGGGATGGAAGAATACCATCCCTTTGATAGAGACATCAAAGGCACAGATGGCTTTAAACGCGTTACTCCGCTTCCTGAGGACATTGATAGTGAGTGCCAGTCACTAAGCTTTGTAGATGGCTACATCCAAACAATCTTTTTACTTGCAGTAGCTACTGAGGGGTTGCACTGACTTTTGAAGCCTCTTATTGGTCATATGATCCTCCCGCTTATACAAGGAAGTGAAAGTGCGTCAGTGGGCATCACTAAACGTAGCAAAATATGCTTAGTATTTTTTCCGCTTTCTGTCGTTTTGTCGGAAGCCTATTTACTATGACAGTGGCTAGTTCTTAGACTTCTGCCAATGCTCCAAAATCGTTCCAAAGCTCCTGCGATCCTAAATACAACGATGACAGCACTACGATATTGAAGCTGGTGTGGATATGACGATGACAGCGATTGTAACTTTAGGCAATATGCTTACTTTATCATTACTCCGTTACTGCGCCTATCTAAAGGATCTCTCCAGACCACGCATCAAAGTTTGGTCATACGCAGGAAGTTGTTACGTGCCCTCCAAGGAATGTTCTACCACAAGAATTTTTTTTTTCAAATTAGTTAACAGTAGAGACAGAAACATTTGGAGTTCTGCGAACCCCGGATTTAAGGAGGCGAGCGTCATCGTCAGCATAAACACTTTCTTCACCCGCACCTACTAGCCTATTACAAATTCCTTCCCTGCTTTCTGGCACACTGTAGCCGGAGGATCGCTTGAGGACTGCGTCACGAGCCCGGCGTTCTTTTTTTCCCCTCTGTCTCGCGCTTTTGATGAGCAGCGAACTACTTGTAGCGGTCTCGCGCGCGAGTTGTGTTTTTCTCGTTTCGCACGGCGGACGATTTTGCGCGCTATGCACGAGAACGCCTGATTGGCGGTATAATTCAGTGGCACAATCACGAGCCCTGAGGCAGGGGCGAGAGGATGAAAGAGAATTATCGCAGCGCTGGAACGCAGCAGAAAATCAGATAATGTTGTTCTCTGCGCGCGCGAATGCACTCCGTGGGAACAAGCGGACGAAACAAAAGTACATCTTTCTTGCTACGCTGTACGAAGTAAAGCAAACGTGCAGACATTCGGTTTGTGCGTATTATTATATCTCTGTACTTTAAATCATATATTGGAGCAACAGATTAAACAAATCGCTGATGGTGCTTTGAATAATTCCGAACTCACGTGCAGTATGAGTGACGTCATAACAGTGCCATGCATGTATGCGCAGTTGCGCAATTGATGACGTCAGCTCTCCGGCTGGGTGTGCGGCGCCCGCGAGGAGAAGGGGAAATGATCTTGGTTAGAAATTTGAACTCTTTCCGCAAAGCGTAGGGACATAATACTTAACGGACACGATCCTAAGTGCGCATTGTACGCACTGCGTTTGTAAACTAAAAATTACCAGACCTGGTGAGGGGCCCGTTAACCTATAAGCACGATCAATGCGTCCGTCTCTAGAAACATCTGATTGTTCCTTTTATTGAGTGCATATAAATGCGTATTTCAATGTTGGTGCCTATATTGCAGTGTCACAGCCCAAAAATGTTTTTTTTCGTCTTTTGTTTAAGCCTTACACTGCAATGATATCACCCGTTGCGGGTTATGAGTGAAGACAGCCGATTATTACGACAAACACATAGCCAGTGCGAGGGCCGTCAGCAACTTTGCGGCCGATGAGAGCGTGATTGCGAGAAAGGCTCAAATTGCGCAGCGGGACGATACATTTGAAGATGCCTTGGTGTACTTGTGCCTTCCCTTCACGTATTTAGTCGACATCACTGAGCAACTTGACCCCTCGGGCGCAGCTCTGCCCTGAAATGTGGGCCACATTTGAGACGTTCAGGAAGAATTCGCCACCATCGGCAATGGACGTGTTGCTGATAGTTAGCTTGGAACTTCAGCCTGTGTCAGACAATTTTCACTGGTTTTCGGTGCTGAAAGAACTGTGGAATGTTATGACCGGCGAACATTCTAGCAGCACAACGACATAGCCACTAAGCTGCCCTAGTGGTTTCGACAGCGCTGTGAAATGTCTAGAGGTGCAATCGCACTGGCCCTGCTCAGTGGAAGTTGCCATGTGTGTTGCGTCGCTTCAACATGCCGCATCCTCGTACAGTTATAGCACCGTCAGTGGAGCTTAAGCATAATGGTAAACATTCCTAACGCTGTCAACGCTTCGCCGTTCGGAGGAAACTGCTAGCATTTTATTTGTTTGTTTCTGAATAAAGTTTTGATTAGTTTCGCAGCATACAGCGCAACATATATATTTATTCACGTCAATATTAATTTCAGTATTAAATTAATAAATTATCATTATCAGTAAATATAATTGTCAGTAATTATCGGTACTAAATTATCAGTATTAAATTCAGTATGAAATTCAGTATATCTGATTTTCCCTTTGTTCAGTATTAATTCCTTGGAGTTCGGGTATATATAATCGGTACGGGTTTCGGTAAAGAGGAGTAGCACCACCAGCATGGATGCGATGCTTGACAGCGAGTGCCTGGTCTAAGAGGCGACCATGATACTAAAAAAAAAGAAAATTTTCGGTAGCAAGACAAGACATTACATAGGTCTTTTGTCTGCGCAGGTAAGTGATCCGCCGCAATCGTTTTCTCAATGTTGGGCTCGGCACAAGAGGTAGACTTTCTAGGCTTTCTAGGCTCGGATGAAGCGCAGGATGAACGTGAATAATCACAATTTCGCTCGTAAGACGAAACCGTGACGCGTTAAATGGCGAAGTACAATGCGCACTAAGCATCTCTAGACTATTTCATGCAGCGTTTCTAGAGTGGACATTCACCCGTGCGAGCGAGCAGTCCCCTTTCGGGAAGTAAAAAAAGTGTTAGTCGTATTCACTTGTCAAACTTGCCCCTCTTGGTGGTGGAGTGAAAAGACTCGGAATCTATTCCTCCTCTTCAGTATCCGAATTTCGCCACTGGTCCCTAGTGAAACAACCCTTTCGCTTCATACTGCTGGATGTGCTCGGCTTTTCTGAAATTTGTGCTTGGTCTGCTAGACCAAACACGAATGGACCTGATGCTATCCTTGAAGAAAACAAGGCGACGTCAGCACAACACGACATCAGAGCCATGCAGTAAATACGAGAAGACGAGCACTAGAATAAGACAAATGAAAATGACACAAACGAGCTCGATCATTGTCATTGCATGTAGAAGAAAGGAACCTGAGTTCAAGACCTGATTCGTAGCCAATTCGCCATTCAATGTATGCGTCATAATCATTCAAGGCAACAACAACAACCGTGTCAGCAACAGCAACGTCGACAGCTAGAACGCGAAGAAGGCGCGGGCGCCAGCTCTATGCAGTACGCAGACGTTGAGCGGGTATTATATGGCAGCTGCTGGCGAAATCACAACCCCCAGGTTCCGTAACCTCGACTGCCAAAACATCAATATGGGTTGCATATTAGAACGCATGTTAAACCGATCTACCGTGCGCTCTGATTCTTCGAAACTTCAGTTTGCTGAAACGATAGGTTCCTTAGAAGGCATGCATGACCCAACAGTGTTTCAACCGAACTGGTACCACTTCTTGATCGGTTGTCTGTCGTTGCCTGTCTTTCAATTGCGAAAATACTTGTAGTTTTCCTGTGTTGCAAGGTGTACACATTGTGCTTTATAGGTCCTTTGCAAGCCATCCTTGTGTGATGTGCTGCCTAGTGCTGTGAAAAGCTCTCGAATGCAGTATTATCATTAATTCAATCAATACCACGTGAGAATAATGAAGGTGGCTGCGACGGCTTATTGTAGACTGCCATTCTGTAGGTCTCAAGTTCGGATCAATATGGCACAAAGATATCTTTTTTTCTACTTTTCTTTGTTATTTCCCCCCATTGAGTTTGGCTTTCCAGCGACGGAAGGCTTTGACTTCATACGCTTTTTGCAAGCCGTCGACGTGGGATCTGTTGTCTAGTGCTTCAAAGGTTCTCGCATGCAGCATCACAAATAATTCAATTAATACTACGTGACAACAAAATCGGCGGCTGCGAGTTCTAATCCTCGACTGCCACTCTGTTGGTCGCAAGTTCGAATCCTTGCGATGCAATGAGATATCTTTTCTATTTTTTTTTTGTCATTTTCTCGCAAAGGACTTTGGGTTACGAGAGTCGGACGGCAGAGAACAGTGGCGAACATCAAAACGAGTAGAAGAATGAGACCATAAGAAACATAGTTGTAGAAAGCTGCCACGCGATCGTCGTCTAAAGGATGAAACTTCAGGAAGGCAAATTTCTTGAAGCGCAATTTCTTCGGCGAAACCAAAGTTACCAACAGGGGTACAAGTCTGGGTGGTCCTGATAGACAGTGTCAGGCGTAGAGTTTCCTATAATTACTAGAGCAAACTCTGGCGCTGCGACCGTTTAGCCACCATGGGAATGATGGGTAGCACTTGGATTTGGCTGATGTCCTTGCTTGGGGCATAAGAAGTTCTTGTGATTTTGTTTATTACGGTTTGTCTGGGTCTAAATTCGCCTAAATTTAAAAACAATTTATATTTCTTTAATGCAAAAGGTAATAAGACTTTGCAAGTCCGCATAATAGCTCCTAATTACGGTGGTTCCGCTTGTGCATGCATCCGCGGCGTAATGGTGTCAATATCGTGCTTCTGTGCTAGAGGTGCTTTGGTCCGATTTGCCGACGGAAAATTTTAATCATGTTTATTTAATTATTTACAACGTGGTACTTTCTTAAAAATGATCCCTTTGCCAAGTCATGAAGCCATTTATAGCCAGAAGGGGGAAGTTTAGACAAATCCACGTACCATACCCATCATTCCCATGCTAGCTGAACAGTCCTGCTTGCAGCTCCCGTGGACACTATAGCATCACAGTTTTCTCTAGCAATTGTATGAAACTCTATGATGTCAAATATGGCAACCTCATACTTCAGTGGAATTTTTGGCGGTGAAGTGGTGAGGTAATCACAATTAGAAGCGGGTGGGGAAGACTATATTTCGATACATGATGGTGATTTGGGCGACCGGCGAGCGAAGCCGGTGGGGCATAAGCGGCTGAGGTTTGCAACACGAGATTTCGAATCAGTAGGCAGCTCAAGGCGTAGGTTGTCAGTGGAGCAATCAATAAGAGCCGAATATGTGGAGAGAAAATCAAGCTGAGGTTGAGGATGGGGAGGCAGTCAGCAATCAAGGCCTAAAGAACAGCTGTGTAGCGACAGGCTGTTCTGACGTGCGCTCTACTTGTGGCCATGGCAGGAACAGTAACGTCAGTCGCAACGTGGATGACTTGTGTTAATAAAAGTGCTAATAATAGTGCTTATGTCATGATTATGGGAAACACTATACAGACGTTTAAACGAATGCATGGATTGTGCGAAAGCAGAAATAAACGCAATCTTATTTGGTGGCATTCTTTATGCAGTGCAACGCAAAAGAAGCCCATTAGTATAGCGGACCTCGTCACAAACGGTACTCCAAAAGAAGTCGAATTTTTCAAGAAACACGCTGGTGTCGAGGCGAAGTCAGGATACATTACGGTTCAACCGGGAAGCCACCTGTTTTTTCTTTTGCTGAAATCGCCACAGGTAAGACAAAAAAGCCTTCTTTGTGCAGTGAGTGCTCCTCTCTTCTTGAACCATTTTACGACAACAACTTCATTTAGAAAAGTTACCAACTCGTGCTGTGATATAGACGGGTATTAAAACATTGCTTATAACTCGCCTTTCTGGCTTACTCACCGAATACACTGCTCTGCAACTGTACACCTTCCTGCAACCTGCCTGATTATTTAGATGTCAATACTGCTGATTGGCCGCACCGCGTTAGGCAGGGGAAGCTTGTGAACGTCATATGGAGAGAACGCAGCGTTGGCTGTGGTAGTTGTTTATATGGATCTTATAGACAAAGTACACATAGGCGATAGATTTCTCCGTGTGAGGTATATTATAGCTCGCAGCGCAATTTTTACTCCCATCGTTCGTTCATACCACTAAGTCATGATACAACAGTATAATTAAACCTCTGGAATATGTAGCGATCTATGGTCTGAAAAATTCATGAAAGTTGCTAAAAGTACCACCACCGAGAGACACCAATATCATTCAGCCGGCTCTGCAAACGCGTGAGATTAATACCTTGCTTATACTTACACAATTATACTTATGCTCCGTGAGTTCTCTCTTCCCTCTCCTGAAATGCACTTTTGCATCCCGACCTGATAAGAATGCAGCCTGATGGCTGAGAATGAAGCCAGTGACCAAATAGCAGTAGA
This sequence comes from Dermacentor andersoni, assembly GCF_023375885.2. Classification (NCBI taxonomy): domain Eukaryota; kingdom Metazoa; phylum Arthropoda; class Arachnida; order Ixodida; family Ixodidae; genus Dermacentor; species Dermacentor andersoni. The sequence goes on from NC_092822.1 coordinate 67,907,939, forward strand.
ATGCCATAGCCACAGTGTAAAAAATTGCACCGTTGTTTTTACTCGACGCTTTCCAGCTACAGTTGCCAACTATTTCCCGTAAATTTATAGGCGTCCATAATTTACTTGCACGGCACAGAGTAAACAAGCCCTCATATTTACATAAATCTACCGTAAGATATGCAGACGTCTGTAATTTCAATCAATGGCACCGCAAGAACACGCAGTCATATTTACAACAGTTGGCCGTCAATAAATACTGGTTTCCGTAATTTCATTGCACTGCACCACTATGACATGCCGCCATATTTACAACACTTCCAGAAGTCTTTCTGTAAAACGTCGAACTGCGGTTTTCGTTGAAACGAGCCTGCTTAATTCTTTTATTTGTAATTATTAGGTTATCCGGTTTACTGGAAAAGTGTCCTTTATTACTTTTGCTGCAGAGTATTCTTGCTTTACTAGACACATTGTAGATTTTAGTCTACTTGTCATACATTACATCTGAAGCAAGAAAATGGGAAAAAATAAAACTAACAAAACAGCTGATGACAATATGAAAGTATATTAGCTCTTATTTGAAGTATATGCAAGTTCCTATATCTCAAGAGCGAAGGCGAGAATCAGTGTAAGCCAATTCCTGTAGCAAATCGAACGAAAAAATATCGACTCGCCATCTCGACTGTGCGAAAGCGTATGTCCAGAAAAGCGATTGAAAACCACCACTACAACTGCATAAGTGGGTACGCAATGCTTTACTGCTCAATTCCTCCTTCGGCAGAATATTCAGCCACAGGGGAATGTGGGCGTGCGCACTTCTCCTGCGCTGAAACTACACGGCAATACGACCAGGGGCGGCGTGCTGCCGATAGTAGTAGTATCGTTTCGTTTCCCTCCACTGCTCCTTGTATACATGCTGCTCCTCGGAAGTCCTAGCTATGCAATGCCTACCTAAGGCGATACTGCCGCATCAATGAAACTTGTTAGGCTGATTCATTTATATATGAAAAGCTAGTGACGTCACTCCCGACGTTGCAGGCTGTCGTCGCCGTGACAGCTTGCGCAACAGTAATCTTTACAGGGAAACAGATGCGGGCAGCTATAAGTGGTCCGCATTGTTATCAGGAGCACCTTATCATCAATTATGCGGTTTGTATGCTTGTTTAGAACTTGTTCTTTATTGAAGCGAATGCTGTCATCCATGTTTTATGCGTGATACAAAGAATGTAGCCACTTTTCGTTTTAATCATTGAAGGCTTTTCATTTTTCGGGAGGTCAATGCCGCGAAAAATCCAGACCAACTACCGGCTAAGAGTGTGGCTGTAAAATAATGAACAAGTGCAATTCATCGATACTAGCCTACGGTGCACCAATATATCCGAGTACCACTGATTGGGAGACTATGCCCGAGTACGCATTTGAAATAATGTGTGATTTGTATGGCAATAAGCCAGACAAATCCACATGCCGTAGTATTGAACTGTCTTAGCTCATTGCTCTTTCTCGGCAGTAATTTTACATTTCACGGGTCTTACGGTACACAAAAGAGGAAAGTATGACACCTAGCCTTTTTGTACGTATGCCCTACAGGCTAACTGCAATGAAAAAAAACAAGCAGCTTATTTTGAAATACTGATGAGTCACGTTTACACCAGCATAAATGCTTCAAACTATGTTAAATAAGTCAGAACATTGAAAGTAGCTGATCTGTCGCACAAAATAAGTTTTCTAGCAATGTTGATTTAAAGAAAGAAGAATTTGGAACTACAGTTTCTGTATTGCTGAAGTCTACGCAAAAGAATGGAGGGTTCTTGAGCTGTGATGCAGAAAATGAACGCACGGTATAATTTCTCGGGAATGAAAATTCTTGCCGAGTGCCGCTCTCACTACGCCGCAATCACATTAATTATGAAACTTTAAGCAAGATGCTTGAGGTAGAAAAAAATATATAAAACTATTACTCTCGGTTTCTATGATCCTATGCTCAAGCCTTGATAAATTTTTATGACCCGTTGGTTTTGCTGTTGATCTTGTGCACGAAAGAGGTTGATTCGAAGGAATGTACTAAAAGGAAGTAAACTAAATGAAAAAAGGAACTTGAAATCAATGTTCTTAAATTTGCGAAATAGGCTCACTATAGTAACATTTCACCTCTTGGGCAACAAACCCGACCAAAGAACAGTGCGCATAAAGGGCAACGCGCTTCTTTGATAAAAAACAAGCAGCTGATGCTGTGAAGAATACACTAACTTCTTTGTTCATAAGCGTTGTTAAAATTAAATTATGGGGTTTTACGTGGCAAAACCACTTTCTGATTATGAGGCACGCCGTAGTGGGGGACTCCGGAAATTTGGACTACCTGGGGATCTTTAACGTGCACCTAAATGTAAGTACACGGGTGTTTTCGCATTTCGCCCCCATCGAAATGCGGCCGCCATGGCCGGGATTCGATCCCGCGACCTCGTGCTCAGCAGCCCAACACCATAGCCACTGAGCAACCACGGCGGGTATTATAAGCGTTGTTACGCTGAAATCTTGGTTGGTACATTGAGGGACCTAGTTTACTTATCACTGATACATTTAAGTGGACATTTCTGACAGGATGAACGAAATTGCAAGTACCCTTCATGCAGTAATCTTTAATAGCTTGGGCACTTTATCCTCCTTTCCACCATTACCACGGCTTGATAATGCATGCTGAAATCTAAACGGCGTTTTGAACTTCGGTTCGGCGAATGCGAAAAATATGAGCACGTCATTTTCAACATAAGCCACAATATTGCTACAGCAGGAAGCAGAATTGCAAGGTATACTTGTAGGTGGAACAGCTCTCGCTATCGAAATGACGATCATATCACAAAAGGGCGCCTACCTGAAACTGGCAAGTTCTCGCGATGTTCCCCCGTGTGACATGAACGACAAATAAAAGAATGATGGATGCATTATCCGAGCTACGTGCGGCTGCACATAAAATGAATAAATGGAAGCGAGTTCACGTGCAAGCGCAGATTAACACAACTTGAAGAAATGGAAGAAAAGGCGTAACACAAAACACTTGCGCCACTCCACGAGAACAATCAATACCAGAGCGTGGCAGTCAGATAACGCCTCTTTCACCGGCAACGATGCCCTCGAGGCACGCTACACCAATGCCCAGTTCGGCAAGCGCGTATGCTGTACTGCAAATACAAAGTATTCCTGTTAACTTAACTAGAGGTAAGGCTCATATGCAAGTTCAACTCTCACGACACAAACCATCACACTAAAAGCGCACTCACCAAACTGCAACTGTTCGGCAGACGTCGAAGACACAATTCTACGTCAAGTGGTGAAAGCATGGAGGACGGAAAAACTGACAAGCTCTGAGGTCACGCTTTGTGAAGCTCAGTGACGCCGGAAGTTGTCGTTACTACGCCAACTTATCAGGGTTGAATGAATGAATGAATGAATGAATGAATGTGGGGGTTTTAGACAAGACGTTCATTTGAGGGATCGCCAGCCGTTTGTGCGCAGGCGCGAGTAAGAGCAGCACGAGAGAGAAAATCTGGGGGCGTTTGCTTCTTGAATATATGACTCTGCCTAGGCATTACGGAGAAGGTTCCGTAGCACGCGTTGTATTCGCTTGTCCCCAGACGCCCAGACATGCCGGCATTGCGTAGTGTGGTCGAATTTGTTTACGCTCGGACGCTGGCGGCCCGCGCGGTGAGGCAGTGGGTGCGAAAGACACTGGGTAATCGCTGTGTCTGAAGGGGCAATGTTCTGACTGACGTTGTGTAAGTCGCAAGTAGCTTTTTTCGTCGCGACGATACATTATATTTTTTTTACAAGCGCTGCTCCAGGAGGGCACATGTAACCGGCAAACGGAGGCCTCAGGATAGCACCTGAGGTTATAATAAAGCAGGCGGCGCAGGATCTCCAGTGCACACAAGGGGTAGCGGGGGAATCAAAGCTGGAAGCACAGCTGCTGGTGGGTTGGGGCCGTGGAGGCCGAAGCGTGCAGACACTGCAAAGAGCAGACACTGCGGAACACTCAACGTGGATCCAAACTGGTCGCGAAGCTTCGGGCGAATAGTGGTTTAGTACAAATTGTCATCGACATCAGCAAGGGTATGATAATCGAGGCCAACGGCGTCAGCGCGAAACGATTACTAAATTTAAGCACAAGACGGCTAACCCCATGAGAATCCTCAAGAGGGTCACCAGCCAAAGAAAACGAATGAGGGAGTCGAGTCTCACACGACTCGTACACTCTTTCGTCATGTGCCATATGCGTACGTCGCGCCATTCCACAACTGGTACAAGGGAGAAGAAGCCAAGAGCAACGTTTTCATCCGCAGGGTGTACAAGAAAGCACTGGGTCTACCCGACTCCACCAGCACGCACCACTTGCTCCAGCTCGGGCTTCACTACACGCTTAGCGAAATCGCCGAGGCGCAGCGCACTTCACAACTAGAAATATTAGCGAGCACGAGAGCGGGACGCCAGATCATGGAAAGTGTCGTTATCCATTACGAGAAAGTCGCCGTTCCGGACGCGATCAGACAAACGCTAAGAGTCCACCCGATTCCACGGAACGTTCACCCGGAACACAACCCGGGAAGAAGAGTGGCCAGGGCCCGAGCTCTCCTACACAACCACGGAGACGAAACAGGGACACAGTTCGTTGACGCCGCGGAATGCGCAGAACGCTCACGATTCGCAGTTGCGGTCGTCGATTCGAGTGGCAAAACGCGCATAAAGGCAAGTGTAGCGTGCGAGCGCGCCGAAGAAGCGGAGGAATTAGGGGTGGCAGTCGCCCTCACGGATCCGACGTGCACCGCGGTTCTTAGGGACTCGCGTTAAGTGGTCCGAAACTTCGCCAAAGGATGGATCTCATGGAGAGCGGCCCGAGTCCTGAGCAATCGACAGGTCCAGCGGGAGGTAGATTTTCAAACCAGAATCCAGTGCTTCCCGGCGCACATGGGAGAAGTATCGGACGCATATCACAACCGAAACAAGGCGGCACACGCCAAAGCGCGCAAGCTCGCGAACCGCCCCGGCGACCGTCGTCCATGGGACAGCACTAAACACTGCTTCACAAGCTACAACTAAATTACAAGGCCCTCTGCCTGGCCCGCCGAACCTTCCCTCCGCCCAGCAACAAGCTGGACAGGCCGCAGGCGGTGGCCCTCAGACTACTGCAGACGCTCACGTATCCTAACCCGGCACAATACCACAGGCTCCACAGCGGTACGTACCCGACAAATATATGCATGGTCTGCCGCACTGATGTAGCCACTGTAACCCACATGCTCTGGGACTGTAACAAAAACCTGCCTCGCGCTAACTCCGGAACCCTTCCGCCGCGGTGGGCCGCTGTCTTGCGCAGCCCCAGCCTCGGCGACCAACCCTGGGCCGTCCAGCAGGCTCGCGAGGCGGCAGCGAGGTAACACCTCGACGTGCCCACGTGGGAGACCTAAGGACTATAAATAAAGTGAAGGATTATAAATAACGTTGTTACCAATCAGCAAGGGTGGTTATGAGAGCAGCGATTGAAGCGCGACAATGCCAGGAGGGAACAAACATTGAGGAAGAAAAAGGCGTTGTTTAATTAAAAGGAGACACAGATTGCATGACTCAACGAATATAAAATTAGTAATCAATTTTACGTACGCGTGGCGAGGAAAGAAAAGGCAACTATATTTTACGTTATCATTATAAATAAATAGCTTCATTTTCAGCGCCCGCAATAAGAAGGGGCGTTGACACCACTTTCACTTGCAATGCACGCTGCTCTTGAAGTGTGTAGAAAGGCGTGTTCGTAAAGTCGACCTGTTGCAATACGCACCCCTCTAACTTTGGTTTGTTTTGCTTGTCGACGTTTGTCGTAACTTGGTGGTGCGGGTATTTTCACCGTTCTTTAACCTGTTCAATCAGAAGTAGTGATTTGGGACTCTCAGACAATTCTTTGCTTTAGCTCTTTCCGTGCGGCTACGCTGGCGGACGGGCTTGGCGTCCGGCGATGGGACCAGAACAGTACACCCAAAGCTTTCGTCGTCTTCCGAAAAAATGCATGCCTTGTGTAGGGGTGTGATCTCGACACCCGCACGTCAGACCTTTTGCTGCATCACTGTCCTCACTCAAAGCTCGAGACGACCATCAACTCGAATGGCGGGACATTTGAAAATACAGCTTTAATGATGGGCCACAAGAACAAATTTCGCGCCTGCGAGAACAAACTGACGTTACTTCTCTTTTTAACGGATATGGCGTCAGAAAAGTTTTTACTTCCGCCGAAAGTATTATCTAGTCACACAGATGGCGCCTAGCTCCATAAACGGCCAATGAAGCGCCATGTTTTGAGCGTGTGGGCTTCTTCACTGGAAGCTTTGCTACCAGGTATATTTACCTTCGAACGCTTCTTGCAGGATTCCCTATAGCAGAGCGCAGGCGTGTGAGGGCAGGCAGTGAAAGAACTGCGCATGCGCGTCGTGCGGGCCTCCACAGTTTTTCCTACAGCCATTGCACAATCACCAATTTGCTCGTCCCTTTTTTTTTTTTTTGCTCCCTCTTCAGACAATGCTCATGCGCGTGGATTGATCAACGGAATCTCAACGGATTGATCAACGGAAGTACCAGCGTAGTGCCGTAATCATTAGAGGAAAAGATTCGTTAAAAAACGCCGCTTTTTACAGTGCACTGAGCCACTGCTTCCAAAGTTATTTTCCGGTTCGGTGTCGAGGCTGCCATATACAAAACTGACGCAAAGTAGGACCAGCCTTAGCAGTAAACTGAGCAGAAGAAACTGATTGTGTGTTGTCAAGAATGAAAGAAATCTTATAGACGGCTCCATAGAGATCATTTGACGAACAGGGTGCCCCTGCTGTCCAAACCTTAAATAAAAATGGAATATTCTGTATGATGAAGATGAAGCGCACACTGTGTAGAGTTTTGCTGAGAGACTACCCTCACATCAAATTAGCTAATGAAATGTGCTAAGATAATTTGGTATTCTTGTTTTATAATTGCCAAGATGCCAATTGGAGGCTTGTAGAGAATCGCAAGACACATCAAAATCAGTTGCTTCGTCTTTTACTGTGTCGAGCAGTGTCGAACCCACGTGTTCCTTTTATACGACGCACCAGGAGCTCCCGGCGATCATTCCGTATCGACATCGAGGAAACACTGAGCAGCGAGCCTGAGATGATTTGAAACCTGGACACAAATGTATCGTTGTCAAAGTAAGAACTCACAGCGAATTGAATTATTGTTTTCACCAGACACAGAAAACGACTCTCCTGTAGGCTTTTGTGTACCAAAAAGGGAAACATGAATGTGATGCGCAGTGTTCCGTTCTCTGTTACTCTGTTCTGTACCCAGAGCCCGTATTAAGAAACGTTCTCAAAGACAACGTCTTTCTTAATGAACTAGTCCCATCTTCCGCCTCGTGTTTGCGTGTTTCTAGGCTCTTTCTGGGGCCGATCCCGAATATAGTGCCGAATAAAAATGTGTGCCAATGCGGGTGGTTGTGCTATCTCAAAAATGTGGGCCGATCCTGAAGATAGTAAAGACAAAAAATGTAAGCGGTCCAACCCTTCTCTTCTCTTCTCCCGCGAGGGATGACGCGGGACTGCCGTGCACAGTGACTCCGCTTAGTTCTCACTACCATCTTGCTCACGAAGACGTTGTTCTTGATCAACCTATACTAGAAGTTTAATCGCCTTCCAGCTTTTATTACGCAAGTAGCCTCGAGCATTGCCAACTAGCCACTACCTTATCACATTGTTTAGAGGGAAACGGCGTGCCGCCAAATGCCGGCCGATTAGAAACGTCCTTGCGATGAGAAGCGTTTAAATACAAGGAAGTTTTTTATTCCACTGCCTTTAGGATAACATAGAATTTAAGCTATGGATCAATAAATATATAAATATACCATGTTTTCCTTTTCTGTTTATCTAATACGGAGCGTGACCTGCTCGAGGTCACAGGAGAGTGTACAGTGCAACGCGCTTACGTAAGAAAGACTGACGTCAAGGTGGGGTGCTGAGAGTTACGCAGAAAATGCGGAACTGAAACATGTGGCTTCCGAGAGAGCAAGTAGAGCACGAAAGTGTGAGTTTAAATGGTCTGAAGAAAAGTGCGAGGCTGGCTGGTACAGTATAGACTGTAGTAAGGTCACTCTGATTGTTCGTGTTCTTAAGTGTCACGAATCGGCCACGTGCTGTGTGTATAGAGAGGGGGTTCACTCCCCCCCCCCCCCCCCCCATGTCAGCGGGGCCACCGTTTCTGTATTACGTGGGGTCACGGACCGCGCGGTGTTGGATGACGCGTCGCGGCAGGCGCCAGGCGGGCGAGTGCCGATTCCGGAAAGTCGGTATTGTGCGCAGGGCGCTGGCAGTCTGCCGACGGTCACACGAGCCGCACCGACCTGCCTTGAAAGGGACAGCTGTACACGGTATCGTGGGCCTGGCGCCCGAGTGCCTGACTAATTGGAGGCGCCGGCGAGGTTAAGAAGGGCTTAGCAAACTTGACCCCGTGCCGCATATACGGAGAAGGAATCTATTCTTCTACGCGTCCGGAACGCAATCGCCAGCCGTGTTGTTGGGTGCGACTGCCTGTGGGGTGTCGAAGGTCAGCTTACAGTGCACGCTGTAGGGGTGCGGTGTACACGTGAAGAGTGCATTCGGACGGCGGCGTCTTGTAAACACGCACTCGGAGAACTTTGTCTTGTAGACAATAAGTTTGAAGGACAAGGAGGGCCATCCGTCTCCCACACGGCCAAACTTTGAGTACAGCGGCACTACGTGGTGTCGATGCCCCTGCTTCCGAGACATTTGCGGCCTAGACGCCGTTGGGATTTGAGGCGGTCTAGCGATAACTTGTTCGGGCCTGGCGTGTTTTGCTGAGCCCGTCACTAACTACGTAGAAACGAGAGGGCAACGGAGTTTTGGGGAAAAAGGAAAAGAGCTTTGTTTTCCAATATGTTTATTTTTAAGAGTAAGCCCATCCCTCTGGGTTGTGGCTTAACAAACGGTTGACTCTGATTGGCAACTGAACCTGTGGGACGGGCCAACGGCCCTACCGCCTTTTTTTCTTTGTATATTTGGGCTATAAAAATCGGGACGACATGCTGTCCCTCAGACTTGGCTGAAATCAGGATTGCTGATAGATCAGTGAGCCTCCGTACTATGTACGTTAAAACGAGTCTGGGCTCTAACAGTCATTGAGACAGTCGATGAGTGAGACTTTGTTTCTCAATTGTTCATGTTTGTAATGTATTTGTTTTACCTGCCATGTATATAGAAAAGTTCAACTATAAATATTTCTTGTACATCTGATCTGCATCGTTTCCTGCCTGCGTTTGATCAACAACTGCCGATCATCGTCCGAGAAGCTTCAAGTTCCAGCGGTGAAGCGAGGACAGAGAACGAACGAAACCTTACTCGGTACTTTCATAAAAGTTCTAGAACATTCAAACTCGAGTGACATTATTCAAAAGAGGAGCTCGCCCAGGAGAGAGAGAGAGATTTGTGATAAGGGAGAAGCTGAGAGGTTTTCCCCATCTACTCTGTGTACTCAGCATTGGGGTCGAGAGAAAGAGGCGCAAAATATATTTGTACGTAAATATTTTTCACGTGAGTGCCTCTGTGCTCCTTTCCAAATGGTTGTTTTTGGTATGAATAATTCATGTGAGCTAAACTACCACGACAGAAATGAGGAGTAGCTGACGACACACAGGCACTAACCTCTATTTAAGTAGTTAATAAAACAATGGTAAGGGGGAAATTTAAGCCGATAATAATAAGACAAATGTAGATGTGCATGAATAAATAAGCGCCAAGTCTCGGCCTATTCTGAATCTAAGTACAGCGTCAAGAAAAATAAGGTTGTGATTACGGCTGGGACCAATCACTTTCCTCATAAGCGCTATCTGGTGCTTTTCTTGAGAAACGTTGGCTAGGTGACATCATTTGCCAAGCATGGCAACAGTTAGCGCTTATGGTCAGGGTAAAAGACTACCGGATCCTGTCATTTAGTTGGTAGAGAAGGCTAGCCTTCGTAACTCTGATGCTGTGTTTTTGAAATACGAATGCAAACATCAAACATTTCTTTTACAGAATAAATCAGATACACCACTGATACTGTGGCTCGAAGGAGGCCCCGGAAAATCTGGCCTTCATGCTCAGTTCCTTAAGAATGGTCCTGTTGGTATCGACGCTAATGGAGAGCTTTACAATAGAAGCTCCACATTTCTAAACTTTTCGGACATATTGTACGTGGACGCCCCTGCAGGAGGCGGTTTCAGCGTTATTGAAAACGCATCTGTGCTCTCAACGTCGCTTCATAATGTGACCCAAGATTTGCTGACGTTTTTGAAAAAGTTTTACGACCTCTTCAGTGAATACCGATATAGAAGCCTGTACCTAGGAGGACAGAGCTATGGAGGTAAGAAGAAAAAATATGCAGCTCGGTACTTTTTTTGTCTCAATTATGCAAGCATTCTGGCTGGAAATTAATGCTTTCTTGACGGTGCTTTCATTTGCCGATGGTGAGGTGAATCAATTTTCATGAGCACTTTGTTCACGAGTGCAGAGTCATACTCTAATAACTATTTGCTGCTGTGTCCACATTAATGAAGATTGTCTACCGCATACATGACGTCGACACGAATTCTGGCACGTAATAAGCAGAAACAAAGTCGCAGTTTTGCTAGAAAGACGAAGCACCGGTAGTGATAGCAAATTAGTATATAGATATATGAAGTAAGGATAATAGTTTAATCGTCCGTATAAACTTGTAAGCATTCGCTTGATAACTAAATAAGAATGATATAATACGTAAGCGCGACTGAACGAGGACGTGCACATAAATAGACCCACAGAGACAGCGCTGCCTCTGTGTGTCTGTTTCTAGGTCTTCGTTCAGTCGTGCAGACACATTATACCATGGATTCAAACCAACTGGCCCGCCCACGTGTCTAAGTAAATTAACAAGCACGGTGCCACGCGCCCATCAGGTAAACATGAACACATCTCGCTTCATGAGCGCTGAAACTCGCTGTCAAAATGCTGGAGTGAGGAATCGCCGCAGCAGCAGCGGTCGAATTGACCCTCGTGCATGTCTTGCTTCAACGCGATCGAAACGTCGAAAGGTTGAGCCGCGTTCGCCGGTTCACTCTCGCAGGCTTTCACTCGCTGATACAGCATACGGCGCGTGGCGACAATTTTATCGCCCTTGGAGTTTATAAGGAACGCCACGGCAACAGCGCCGGCAGAAATGTGTCTGGAGTGTCCACATAATTGCTATCGCAATGAAATGAGTGGTGAACGGAATGCGTATATTGCTCTTCTGCCATTACCGCATAAATTAGTTTTATCGAGATCCGTCGCTTCAGGCACCTAAAGGAAACAGTTGCCCCAGCTGTCGGTGACCTTATAATTGAAAGTTACGCTTCCTCAATCCTCTTTGTTCGTTTGCACTAAACCAAATACATTGTGCCTAGAAACACAAGAATCTCAGTTGGCCATTGCTCTCCTTTTCTTGAAATGAAAGGCAGGAAATTTGCGAAACCACAATAAAGTCGGTGAGGTTACAATGAAGGTATTGGAGACGCGTTTTTTTTTTTTTCTTCTAGGACTCCCGAATATAACTTAACAGTTAATTTTCTGCGCTAGTATTGAGGCTTTCTTTTTCCGAAAAAAATGCTTGGAAAGGAAATCACCACCCAGGATGAAACGGTCGGCCCCGTTGTTAATCACTGGGTTGATCCAGACGATTCATTTAATGACGGCTTGGTAGGCTGCCGGATGCTCAGTACGCAGTTGCTGATTGCGCTCGGCTGCACGCGCTCATTCTTGCGCTCGGGCTGGAGCATCGGCGCGACGTAGGGCAGCTCGTTCCCGTTTCTTTTCGCGGCGTTGATGATCGAAAGCTCTCTGCTACCTATGGAGTACTTATGGCCCGTGGCCTCCCCATTTCGTAGCCGTAGAGAAACTGCTGCGTGCGCTCTCGGCTGCGACGGAGAGCAACGGTGTCAATGCTGGAGCAGCCAATCGCGCGCCACACTTTCTATTTTTTTTTGTGCGAATGCGTATGGGATTGCGCAGGAGGACTTTTCGGCTTACAGGAGACAAACGGACGGACAAATTGGCTAGCCATATATAGCTTCCAGTCCCAGTTTCAGTCGAAAGCGAAGTATCGATTGCGATAGCAAATTAGTAGACCGCTATACGAAGTAAGGGTAGTAGTTTTATCAGGCGTATGGACTTGGAAACATTCACTTACTAACTCAATTAACAACCGTGGAGTCAGCGCGCACAGGCAAACATGAACACATCACACTCGATGAGCCTGGACACTGGCTGTCGAAACGCCGGTGAGAACAAGCGCGGCACCAGCAACACGCGAAGTGATCTTCGTACGGTCTCTCGCTTCAACGCAAGGGCGGCGAGAACAGAGCGCGCACAGAGGTATGAGCCGCCTGCAGACCCCTTTTAAGATAGGGCGCGCAACTGCGTGTGGCCGTGCAAAGTACGCACTTGCAAAGTACTCCTCGCTCCCGCGCTGCCTCCGCGCTTTCCTAAATATATGGCGCGCGAGATTGTGCCGCGATCGTGAGTTCCCCTCACGTCCCGCAGCGAAATGCGGAGTTGCTCCTCCTTCCCTTCTCTCATCTCCCCCATGGTCTTTGGCGCGACAGAAGACGGCGCGTTTGCTCCCCGCTTTCTTCCTTCGCGCGCGCGAGATGTGAGGCGCGATTGTCGACTTCCCTCGTCTGCTTTTATGCGCACACGCAGCATACGACGCGCGGCGACGGCGCTATCGCCCTTAGACGTTGCACGGAACATCACGGCGACGACAAAAATGTGTCTGGATTGTCCATGTAATTGCTACCGCAATACTAGCACAGAAAATAGAGATGAAAATGGAAGAAATGACAGCTTGCCGCGGGTGGAAGCCCAACGCACATCTTCAGCATTACCACAGTGGTGCTATGTCATTTAAGCTGCCGTGACGGACATTCCTCTGTCCACTTTCTGGTGATATCAAATTCTTTAAAACACTATTCGTATAATGTATTGTGTGAAGTCATATCATAAGACACGGAAGCCGTTTATTTTTTTCTTAGTTTATTTTCTCTTCCTTTTCTCGCATGCCTGACAATCACTAAACCTGACATAATGACGCATGTTTGACGAAATTTACGCAAAGCTATTTGCTATGCCTAATTCCCACGCCGGCGAAACTATCTGGAGCTTCGGCAACCACTAGCGCCGACTTCCCTTTACAAAACTTCTATGAAACTCTGGATATGGCAATTCCGCAACGGAGAGCAAAATCAGCATTTACATATGTAGCCAAGCAACGACGTCTTCGGCGCGACAGAGGTGCGATCCAGAGATTGCATCCCTCAACAGCAGTTAAGGTAGTAAGATCGCGCGGCGTAAAGAGCTTCTCTGGACACTAATTCGCAAAATTAGCCAATATTTTTAAGTGTGAAATGATTTTAGCTCCCGTTGTTTTCAAGTGACCTCGAGCCAAGAGCCAGAGCCATTATCCGTTTTAGGTGCGAGAACAAGCCGAGATCGCCCGGGCAACCGGTCAAAACCTGAGCAAATACGGTCTCTGGCCCCCAACCTCTTGTACAGGACGGCATAGAGACACGCGCGTTACTGCGCAAACAAGTTACAAAAAATATTCCTTCTGAATTATTCCTAATGTTTATTCACGATATCCCTCAAGCTGTAATTTCAAGCCCGCGGATGAATTATTTTTCATTCGATTAGCGACGTTCAAAATGCAGATACAGAGCACCATACAGTTGAGTGTAATCTTTTGGCGCTGAGACAGGGTTGCCTGTTCAACGCTAGCGGTCCGTGAGTTCCGCAGCTCGAGAGATGGCGCCACGCTGCGTGAACAAGCCGGCAGCACCCGGCGCGCTGCGGATGGCTGTTTGGCCGAGACGAAACTTGCAATGAGGTTCAGCTCAAAACAGGTTCGTGTGGTGTGCTGTGGTGTGGTGTGGTGTGCCGTTGCGAACATGCATTTTACCTATTTTAAGATTGTGGCTGGTATCATCTCCAACCAATTCCCTTTGCCGGTAGCCATTTCATGCTGACATCTACTCTTGATTACGGAAGAGCCATACTATTTTATTTGTAGGAGGTGGGGGGAATGAGACGAGCTTGGCCTAGATTTTGTGAACAACAAATTACGACTGCGTGCTGTAAGAGAAGTAGTTTATGGACCACGGACTCGCAGAGAGCGGGACAAATCATGAGTGGGAGGAATAAAGGATATGCGGAGGACCGGGTTAAGCAAGGAACAGCATGTGGTTTACTACTCCGTTCTGGAAGAGAGAAGAAGAGGAGGCGATAAAATTTAAAGGACGACATAATAAAAGATCTATATGTTGAGAAAATGCTTTGGTGTCTCACTGTTCACAAAAAGTGAGATAAAGTCGCCATGAGGGTATGTATTTGTCCTATAAAATACAGAACCATGTAAGAGTCTTATTATGCTTATGCACTCACTAAAGTGTAAATACAAAGCTGCCTGCGTCTCTCTTTATTTCATTCTGTTTGTCTTGGTTTCAGCGTTCAGATAATGCAAGATATGTTGACTGAAATCAGTGTGTTTAATTACGCATTTTCTGACAAGTTTTTTATATTTTGTTTTCTTTTTTCAGCTAGAGTGGCTGCCTCTCTAGCCCATCGCATGGAAAAAGAATGTGACAATCGCCCGCGTGGTGTTGTACTTTGCGCGGGATTTTTGGTCCCGCTTGAACACAGCATTCTGAAGTCAGATGAATACATGTACCAGCTGAGCCTGCTTGACGAGAAGGGCAAGGTGAAACTAGCCGGACAATTTCAGCAAATTAGACAGTTAGCAGGAATGAATAAGACCTTGGCCGCTCTTCTTCTAGCTCGCACGGTGTTTAATTTTAAAATCGGCGGCAATGCTAGCCTCTTTGAGAGGCTTACAGGATACCAAGATCAAGGAAGCATACTTCATACTACTAAGCCAGGCGAGGTAGCGCAGTTCATGCAATATGTGAATAGCTCGGAATTCAAAAATGAACTCGGAGTCCCACAGACCGTGAAGCTGGATGGGTACAGACTGCCTATAGCGTTCAAATTGGCACCAGGCGATTTCTTTGAAAATATCACTACTATGTTTGTAGAGATTTTAGAGACACAAAAAGTTCTAATTGCAAACGGACAAATGGACAATATATTTCCACCGGTGTTGTTTGCAGAATACTTAAGTAACCTGACATGGACTGGCTCTGCCGAATTTAGCAACGCCCTAAGAAAACCTTGGAGCATAAATTCTCAGCATGGTCTAGCCGGCTACATAAGAGAGAGCGATAATCTTACCGTTGCCCTTGTTCTTCGCGCCGGCCACCTTCTCGGTCTTGACGCAAGTGAAGCTGTTTACGACCTGGTGCACCATTTTGTAAGAGGCATCAAGCACTACAAACAGGAGCAGCTTAATAGTAAATAAAGAGCGTACTCGTGGGCTTCTGTGTCTACTATAATATTTGCAGAGATGTTTCTATAAATACTCGCTTTGCGGCCGTATTCGTAGTTTGGCGTAGTATAGGCGTAGTATAGGTTGGTCACACATGTACAACATATTCAAGAAATGTAACTAAGGTAAGACACAAAAAGCTACATTTACTCATTACAGTACTAAATGCTCAAGTTTCAGAAGTGTCTCAGACAGAGTAGAAGATACTGAGAAAGGTATCTGGTTACTTTTGATGTTGTTTAAAAATAGAACACACTGTACAGAGCAACGCAAGAACATGAATGACAAAAATGAAAAAAATAAAAATAAAACAAAGCTTTTTTTCAGCCTCGGAAAGAGCTGCTTCTCAACATGCGTTATGACAGTCTGCGCCTCATCTTATTAAACATATTGCAGACAACGCTGAAAGGCCGGTATATGTATGTGGTTGACAACACGGCACAGTTGTGCTCGAGAAAACGCTATGCAAGGCCGGGGTTCTACATTAATGAGGGCATACATTGTTCCCCACTCTCATACTCAATGATGACAAAAGGTCCTCGCGCAGCTGCAGTTTCACTGTCGCCTGCCAGCGTGTTGTGGAAGTGAAAGGCGTTGTGCGTATACCAGGCATTGTGGGGATTGATGGGCGCGAAGTTTCTCAACGGCTCCCATTAGACTTTCAACACCGAGACGCCATTGGTCTTTTGAGTATAAGGGTGGTATGATGAGTACGAAACGCAACGCTTGGCGGTTAACCTCATGAAACTTTAAGAAGACAGCTCAGGGCCGTATAATCGGCTTTAACTGTAGGTTGTCAATATATATATATATATATATATATATATATATATATATATATATATATATATGTATATATAATGTCACGAACGTGACATATAAATTTTCATGTTTAAGCACGCCCGTTAGATGCTAATGGCAGCATCTCCATATAGGTAGACGAACTATCTTCTCATATTTGTTATGCTAAGAGCAGCTTTTAATGCATGTTTCGTTAGTGGTGCGAATCTACATGGGAAGCAAGAAAAGTCTTATGTAGATGCTTACGCTGCTAAGGAAAGCTGCAGCATTACCAGCATGCCCGTTCAGCCCCTCTTGCGCTTTTCTTGACCTCAACACAGTCATGAAGGCGTTTTTAATCCTGTTCCTGTTCAAACTGTTTCCTATCATGCTACAGCGTCATCCGCAACGACCAGGTGTTTAGTGATTCTAAACAAAAAGGTGCTGGCGTAATGATTCTTGTTGACAGTTAACTGAGATGTGTTAAGCGCAACAACATATAAAGTGTACAGGAATCGATTTGCGTAGAAGGTCGTGCCTAGCGCTCTGTGAAAAATTGTTATATAGAACCTTCTATGTGCCGCCGAGCAGTTCTCTTGTCTTCTTTGGTGAAGTCATCTCTTCTGTTGAAAGTGCAATATCTACCCTTAGCAAGGACAGGGTAACCCTTGGTGATTTTATAAAGCCTGGAATTGATTGGAACACGCTTAGATATTCTCATTACAATCGTTACACAGAGAACAAATGCAGCCTGTTGTGGAAATTTCTGTACTTCAGTGGCATAACTTCATAGGCAATTCCTGTGACAACGTCTTAGACCTTTGCTTCTCGAATGCTTATGCTACAGATATCTCTCGTTATGACATTGCCCTTGCCCGTCCCAATAAGTTTCACCCGTCACTAAAGGCAACTTACTTCACTGCCGAAGAAATCGCGCTGACATTCTGTCTGTCCTGAGGCAGAGCTTCTCCAGTGACATGAATGAGTCCTCTAGCTTTGCCTTTATGCGTGTGATTATGTTGGTTTGTATGATTTCTTCTCCACAACCGAGCGGTCACTGCTTACAGACGAAACCAATGTTGATGACCAAGTAGATCAGTTTACGGAGCTTAGCTGTATGAGCAAATTCATTCCCCAGTAGAGATCTATGCTCTCTTCATATCACCACTGGTTGTCATATGAATTTAATAATGCCCTAAAGTATAAAGATCGCGCACACTGAAAGTCCAGAAGGTCTGGACCTAACGAGTGGAGAGAAGTACTCCGCTGTTTCGGACTCTCTCCAAACGCCCATAAGCGGGAATGGCATCAGCATTACGGATCATATGTGACGTTCTTATAAAAGAGCACCACCGATTGGCCGGCAGAATTTTGGAAGTATATGCCCAAGCACTCTAGTAAACGTGAAGAGTGTTTTTCACCAACTCAACTTTAGCGGAGTAGAAGTGCCACGCCTTTCATTATAATGCAACACTGACACGCCCGCATAAAGCATGGCTGCCTCATCGAAGCGAGGCAATGAAAGCGCGCGCAAAAGAAAGTATTTTGATGACTCCTTATTAGATCTCCGCTCTGTAGAGTTTTGCGCGGAAACAGAAGGTGATGTGTTCTCATCTGAGGAACCTGATAACGACTATTCTATGAATGGCCCGGAGGACCTTGCCCGTGACCTGCCCGTGACTCTACCAAATGAAGACGGCCTACTAACTGGTTTAAGCGCTGCGCAAAAGTAGCCACTATTCGTGTGCATGTTCTTGCAACGTCTAGGTTATTTTTTCTTCGTGTCTCTGGTTTCACATTGTATCGACCCTTGCAAAACTTTTTTGCAAGACACCATGGATATGCAGTGAAGCCTTCTTCAACCTATCTTATTACGTAATTTTCGAAATAAAGGAGTCCCACTGAATTGAAGTAATCAAGCAGCCTTATTCAGAAGACAAACTCTACAATCTGAGCAAAGAAAAGAAATTCTGGTAAGTTTGGTACAATTGCCCGCTTTTTCGCGGTAGGGAAAGAACTAATGTGAAGTGTTCCTTGACTCCAAATGAGCATGGATTTATTACCGGCCGCTATTAGCGGCGACAATTAGGAGTGGCGCCCTCTCACGAGTGACGTCATGGCCAGGACTCCGCTCGCTCGGCTCGCTCAGCTGCCGCGCGCTCTCGTTCCCTTCGTGTATGCTTGGGGTATGGGTGGTTCGAGCCGCGCTTATTGAATGATATGTCGGCTTCTTCCTGCTGCCATGACTGAACCACAGTTCCTTCTCCTAAAGCGCATGAGTCAATAGAATTTGCGGCCTGGATAGCGCATGCTACGTAGCGTTGAAGGAGTCTACTGACATTGAAATGAATATAAGGATCGAATAAATGAACACAAAATCGTACACGGATCGACTAACATTGAAGCGCCTATCTCGCTAACTACCAGCAGTATTTGTAAATAAATATGAGCCGTGTCTGCCCATAAATATTGCGTAAAAGGAATGTCTGCAAATTCAACATGCGAAGTTGTGTATGATGCGTCGCTAAACACTTAATACTCCCTTAGTATTTAGCTATGAGAGACATTGCATTTTACATGTGAGAAAAATCTTGGTAATTGGCGTCAGCATGTTATCCGTGTTAGAAAGACACTGCACAGCGAAGCTGTCATCATGATTCTTATTACTTTGGTGAGTTGTTCCACTCAAATATGGCCATTCATTATTGCGTAAAAAAAGAATTAGGCGCGCATTTCTTATGAAAAAGTTTGCTACTACATTCATCCTCCTCTGAAACAGGCCTCCAAAAAACGAATTCCTCATGGCTGCTAACACGACGGCGCGTCATGTAGAGCATTTACATAGTTAATTCACAAACACCATAGCAATCACCTGATAGAAAAGTGTCGTTGTTAAGATCGAGAGCCAATCAATTGCAAGTGATGAAATGTTTCATAGTGGCCCTCAGTAGCCTTTATCGACAATATGGCACACCCCTGATCACGTAACGGTAGCAACCGACTGTCGGTATGGCGAGGCACCCTATGTTCGCGAAACCCATCAGTTCACTACAACTTCGAATTGAAACCATAAAGCTTTTTTTTACAGCGCCAAGTGGAATGGCTAAAGTATTCTCGAGCTACTACAGCGGAGCTTAGATTGCCTAGGAAACGAAAATTCAACCACCTTCTGTCTCACCATGTCTCGATCCAGCGTTTAATTGTACAAACGGATAACTATTCGCTTCGTCGGTACATAAAAGTGAACTTTGCCCAACTGCAGGCTGAATAAAGTTTGCTCCAATCCAATCGCAAACATTCATAGAGAAAGCACCACATGCCTTGCATATACTTTCACTTGATTGCTGACCCTCCAGGGGGGAGGAGGGCATTTTGATATCATCAATATGTCCCATACTACTAATGACTGACGCTTCGACTTCTTTCTAGCTGTAGCCATGCGGTCCAACAGGCATATTTACTAAAAAATTTGGGCTGAGCAGCCAGTTTCAGTTCTCCAAAAAGATTCTTCATGTATATTCCTCAAGCAACAAGTACCAGTAAATTTCTCAAGTGAGTTGAACGTGTAGCAATATATATATATTGGTACATTACTACTTGCAGTCTGTAAATAGCTGTAAGCTTTCATTAATTTTACTTCGAATTTCCGCCGCTTAAAATAAACACGTGAAGAACCGCCTAATGTTGACAAGCAGTTAAAGAAGAGAGTGGTGCTTGTAGAATCTAAACTGCAGTATTTGTTAAGTCCCCGTGTTACTGCCGAGCGTTTCTGTGAAGAAATGCAAAAATTCGATATTATATCATGAACTACTAGTCGTGAGCAAACCTGTTTTAGCGGATTAAAATCAGCGTAACTGTTGTAGAAGTCACATATAGCCAGCGTCTGTGACATACTTGTTGCACCGCTGCAGGTATGGTATCATAACTGGATTCTTATATGCTATGTTTTTGCGATTGTTCATCTGGGCATAAAAAACCCGCAATGGGCTGGTCTGCGCTCCTTCAGATGGCACCGGCACTTCAAAGGGGGCAAGTTGACACCATTTACTGTGACCTTAGCAATGCATTTGATGGGGTCAGCCACTCACTGCTTCTGATTAAGCTTAGGAACTTTTGTGTTAACTTATCAACTGTCAATCCCTTGCGCAGTAATCGTCTTGATAGATGATACGTTGACAACAATGACGAAGTGTCTTTCTACGGGGCATCTAGCGGTGTTCCTTAAGAATCACTATTAAGACCACTCCTTTTATAAATTTGTGTTAATGACGTTCCTTTCGCTATTCGAAATCCTTCGTTCCTTCTATATACGATGACATTAATATTTTAAAGCAAATTTATACGCTTGATGTGGGTTGCATCCTGAAGTCTGACTTGTTTTCTTTTTCTATCCTCCTCTTAAATGCTGCTAGGCTGACAATTCTTGACTTTCGCACGCAAAGCAGCACACATTTCTTTTTGTTATCTGTAGATTCTGTACCATTTTGTAAGGTCTGTGAGACCTTACAAAATCTTGGTGTACTTTTCGATACAACATTACACTTTTACACCTTGCACTAAGCACGTTCCAGTGCGGTGTATGCGCTCTCTTGGCTCTGTTTGCAGACTATCGAAGGAATTCACCTCTTCTGCACCGTTCTGCAAGTTGTACTCAACAATCTCGCTTCCTCAACTCATATATGGGTCGGTCGTCTGAAATTACATTTAGAGATACAACAGTTTCATTATATCTCCGGTCCAGAAGAAGTTTCTAAGTATATATCATCACCGTTTTCTGACAAAGGCACTGGACCTTATTCTAGCATGGTTGGATTATTGATTTCGCCCTTATTTGGTGCCGACGAAATCGCACTGACATACGGCTCTTTATCAAACTCCTTGAGGATATTCTCACTTGCCCTGAACAATTCAGCTGTATCATTTTTCATATTCGGCTAAATGTCACCACAAAACATGTACCCTTCTGTGTTCCTGCATGTCGTCACCAGCACCATTCTTTATGACGCTTATTATCGTGTCCTCAAGATTATTCATAACTCGCTGTCATTGTTCTTTTCCAAGCTGTGCGTTGCTGTGTAATTGCTTCACACATTGATCAAGGGCCCTTCACGTATACTTCTTCATTTGTATTCATCTTGCCCTTTGTTGCAAGCACTCTCCTTTTGCAAATTCTGATTATTCTTTATTTTACTTACATTCTCCTGCAATGTTTTAATTTATGCGCACACCAGAACTCCGACCTTCTGGCTGTTCTTGGGCGCAATAAATAAATAAATGACTGATGGATTAATTGAATGATTTGCTGAGTATTATATATTATTGTAATTGTCCTTACTTAGCTTCAGACGTAATCGCGCTGACCTTCTGTTTCTTTGCCAACTCCCTTACGGTATCTTCACCAGACCTGAACTCCTCAATTATATCATGTTTACTACTACGCGCAAGATCACCAGAGAACAGAGAACTTTCCATGTTCCTGCCTTCCATCACGTATACTACACCGACCACAAAAGTCTGAGTATGTATACCACTTATGGCGTCTATTTTTCATACGGTCTTTTCCAAGCTATTCGTTGTTGTGTAATAGTCGAGCACATTGTTCAACTGCCCTTCTCCTCGTTTTCATTTGTATTCATTATGGCATGTAACGTCTTCTTTTCAAAATTGTTATTTTTTCACCTATTTTGCTCTGCAGTATTTTTGTTTTGCTTTTGAATATATACATGTGCCAGCACTCAGACCCTATGGTTCTTCCTAGGCACGGTAAATAAATGACTGATTGATTATCAATCTTTTTCTACTCGTTGTTATTATTGTAACTTTAATATATGAGCAGTGCGGCTCTATATTAGAGCGCTTCACAAAACGAACTCCGTCACATTTAAGATCCGTGTTTCCAGTCTGGTACATAATAGGCGTCAATTAGACATACTTTAGTATTGCCTAAGTAAAGCATTTAATGTACTTTACCATGAGCAGCTTATTACTATTCTCACGCAAGTGGAACCTCATTCCATCACTGCCTGGTACCTACTTAACTAAGCAATAGATCATGCTTCGGTGACATCAATTTACACATCTGTCACAATAAACACGTACATCTTTGGGAATATGAAATATTCAGCTTAAAAATTGATGCCTCACGCATTAAGTGGCACATGTAGTCATTGTTGCTAAGTTCATGTCAGTGCGCAATGATTGTAACACCAGCTGAGGTGTGATAAAGAGAGGGAGATGTCACCAGAGGGAGACAAGGACAAGTGCAGAAGGGAAGACGTGTTGGCTATATCAGGCGTCAATGAATGTGGGAAAAGCATGGTCAAGTGCCAACAGATGACTGGGTTTCAGTGCAACTGTGCCTTCACTACTGTCGGCAGACACATAAAGCAGTGCCTGGTGTGGGGCAGCCATGTCGGCTTCGTAAGCACACTGAGCTGGAGTAACAAACCCTTTTCAAAAACACATTCCATTAGTGCTTGTATGCATCAGTGCTGTATGCTATTTGCAGTTCATTCTCTTTACGTTAGAATATATGTTCGTGTGCCATGTATGTCACCGTTTGTTCCTTGTTGCGGCCTAAGAAGCACCTCTGACTCTCATGAGCTTGCTTCCCAAGGCGTATAATAACACAAGCTCCTGTGTCATGGTAACATGTTAAGTCTTACCTCTTACTGGTTTCCGTCTGCTGTATTGTGGGTCTGGGTATTCCCTACGGACACAATCCAAATAGGTGGGGGACCTTGTGCTCTGGCTGGTTGGGTCCAGCTGGTTTTCTAGTACTGGCAGCTCTTGAGGGAAAAAATAGTGCCAATTGTTAGTCATGATGGCAATGCATTACTTAAAGATTACATTGTACTGACGATTTCTTTAATATGTATGCTGGGCAAGGCAAGTTCGGCCAGGCATGCCGGGTGACCATTCGTATTTTGAATTAAAAAGCTACATTTGGCTGCAAAGTGGCAAGGCAATACTCAATCTTAGTTTTGCGACAAAAAAAAACTATGGAAGCTCCCAGTCAGGCAGAAGCGCCTTCTGCGAATTTCGCTTAGCTGGCAATCAACTTTTTGTGGCTATGGCTCTAAAAATATGCCAGTATCATTGATTCTTATTAATTATTGCAGTGTATCACTGCTGTGATGGGGGAAAAATCACGAACATAGAACAATGCAATACATTGGTCAGTGAATTATTTGACTAACAGACAGGGTCCGCATGTGCTCGTGGTTACATGTTACGTTTTTTTGCGAGACAAAATTACTCCAGGATAGTTACTCTTGACGAAACCACATTTTGGGGTGAAAACACTTGGCACATATAAAGGAATTTCAAAAGCTTGTGGGTTAACACATTACATTTCTAGAACATCTCTGGCCTCTTGTTTCTGTTGTGGCAATAAGGCAAGGAACCACTCCACAAAGCTGACTGCGCGGGTTCTCTTGGGCTAGGTTGCGAGACAAGAAGCATGGTTTGGGACAAACAGGTGCATTTCTGGGTTATCTGTCTTAGCTATACAATCATACGAAATAGTCAAAATTTGAAAGTCTGCTGGACAAGTCGGGAGACCTGGCAGCTACGCATTTTCCTCGCATCCTCTCCACTGTATGTCAAATGAACTGAACACGGGGCGTGCTCTTAAGACCTTATATGAAGAGCAAAAGCTCCAAGCCATGTGACAATGCCCCACTCCTCTGTCGCTACACCCATGCAGATTTTGCTATTACTGAAGATCCTTCTGGTACACCTGATATGCTGTATATTTGTATTGAATGGGCAGTGTTAGTGCGAAAAAGTAGTGGCAAAGTAGTAACCCCTTATTTGCCGGTAAGGAGATAACTTACCACCATAAGGAGCATCTTCTGAAGCTGATGCTGAGTTAACTTGCGAACTTTCGCAATTTAGGCAAGAAAGGCTAGTAGGAAATTAATCAGAGCAGCATTCCGGGCTAGTAAGAAAATTAGTAAAACTTTCAGAAAGAACACAATATATGCAGATCTTTAAAAATATTACATGCATCTACAAATATTTATTGAAATTTGTCCCGGCATTAGGGGTTAAGGGAAACGTAGGTCCTCACCGCCCCAAATTTTCTTTATTTGTTTTAGACAAATAAAGTTGTAGGAAGTATTTAATCTTGTGTGCTGATTACAAATACGCAATTATATTTTTCTAAGCTAATCTACACATGCAAATTTGGGATGTGTTGCAAAAAAAGAATACTGCTTTAACAGACACACGCCAGGTTAGGTAAGAATATTCCTGCATGTTCAATAGGTGCTACGTTGGTTTTCATTGTCTATCTATTTTAGCTAAACGTATGAACTTGTATAGCGCAATATTGCAAATGCGCCTTTTGGTAGATTTCTAAAAGATTTTTAAATGTTGCACTGTGCTAAGGCACTGTATTTTGTTATCATGCACTTTCTGATTGACTGAGTGACTGAAACTGGCAAAATACAACCGAGTGAATAGAATAAGTAGAAAGGACACAGTGCCACTCCCAAAATTAGAGAAAAAACCAAATAGATAATGAAGAGTACATAAATCTTCATTTACCCGTACAAAACACTCAAGCTTTCTTTTGAAGCAGCATTAGGGCTAATTTTTGGCTGCAAAATGCTCCTTCATATTAGACTAAGATGCTTTGGCTATGATGAGCAGTTCTGGAATTACGAACAGAACAAAATAGGCCATTTATTGTGGTCTTTATGGGCAAAGCTGAACATTTCGTAGGATAAATACATTGTTGTCTTCCTTAACAATACACCCTTTTGGACTAGTTTTTAGCTAGCAGATGTACCAGGATATGTACCTTAGTAATCATTTATAGTTTTTTTGTCTCCAAGATTGATATCTTTAAGACTGATGGCAGACAGACAGACAGACAGGCGGATGGACGGACGGACGGACGGACGGACGGACGGACACAGACAGACAGACAGACAGACAGACAGACAGACAGACAGACAGACAGACAGACAGACAGACAGACACAGACAGACAGACAGACAGACAGACAGACAGACAGACAGACAGACAGACAGACAGACAGACAGACAGACAGACGGGGCTTTATTATGCAATCTCCACTGTTACTCGAAGCTGCAAAACAAACTCGCAATGTTGTTTTGGACATTAGACTGCATTGATACTACAGCGGTTGCTTTTTTCACTGGCATTTGTAATTCAAGACTTAAGGATTTGAACGACGCTGATGTAATACTGGATAGCTCGCGTAAAGATCCACGTCCTCGATGGTGTGTGTCACGTTTATGTATTAAAAATCTCATTACACGTCGCAGAAACGGCTTTCAAATATAACGAAGATCTAGAAGTCTCTTAGCACTACTATCAACATTCAGGCACTGAAAAATATGCTTAATGTACCACGCATGCCTTAATACTGATGATGCATATTTACACACCTGGTTTACGTAATAGTTTAGAGAAGGTGTGCGTCAATAGATGACGATGGCATAACAGAGAAATATACGAGCCAATGCTTGCGTTTTCTTGATTAGAAGTTGGCACTTCACAATATTACCCAGAAAAATTAATTATAATAAGGCACTGTAGTACCGAATATGTAAGACCAAGTTTAATAGTCGTGCATATTTTAGATTACTAGTGATACAGTAGAATACTCGTACACCTCTCGGATCATTATGGTATGCTGGGAAAAAATGCAAACGTCTAGAGGCCCTTGCTGCAAGTGATCGCTGTTGTCTGTTGGTATGGCACCGGCAGCACCTGTGGCTATCAAGTTCGACGTCTCGGCTGTATATGGGGCGTGGCTACAAAGTGCTCAACTAGTAATTGCAATGTAATCAACAATACTTCTTTTCACTCGTCACAAACGAGAAGGGCGATAAGTGACAGTGCTTAGCTTAAGTATGCGTGTGACCCCATAAATAACTTTGCGGGATTGCATGAGATGTAACGCGAGCATGCCCAGTTTGAATCAGAAACGAAGGAAAGCAAACTCACTTATAATATATCAAATGATAGGAAGCGAAACTACGCACAAAACGCGAAATAACAAGGCTGGAAAAGCAGTTATTCAAAGTGTGCCTATAACCAAGCAAGTTATAAAGCAAATGCACTGGGTTCAGTTCGTCAGCCATCTACAGACAAGAACTGGCTCATCATAATAGGTTCTTTTTCTGACGGACTGCCAATTTCTCTGCACTATTGGTAAAATAGGTCTGTTCAAGTTGGGCGACATATTGTTGCTACTCGCCATGGTTGGTTAGTGGCTATCGTGCTGGGCTGCTAAGCACAAGGTTGCGGGTCGAATCCCGGTCACGGCGGCCGCACTTCGATGCGGGTGAACTGTCAAAACACCCGTGTACTTAGATTTAGGTGGACGTTAACGAACCTCAGGTGGGTCAAATTTCTGGAGTCCTCCACTATGGCGCGCCTCATAATCAAACCGTGGTTCTGGCACGTGAAACCCCATAATTAAATTTTTTACGTTTTGTTGCTATCTAACCGACGCTTAAGATACATGGCGCAAAGGAAGACGAAGATGGGCATCTGGGCTTTAACAAATCAGCAAATGGATAATAAAAAAGGAATGGCCATAAATTTATTCTATTTTATAAGATTCCGTAAAAAAAGCCTCATTTCACTGTGCACTCCACTAAAAGCAGTTCTTGAAACCCTTGGTGGACCAGAGAGTTCTCACGCAATTACAGGATAGGGAAAACGGCTTTGCAAAAAACTACTCCAGAACAAGCGTAATAGGAAGTGGAGAGATTATAACTTCGCGGTGGCCATATTTAAAAGAATAGTCGCAAATGCGAAAGACAACTTCGATCATAAGAACTTGAACTTTCTTTCAAAGGCTATCAACAGAAAAACACACTATTGATTTTAGAGAACTTAAATGGTTCTTCCCGCATAAATAAACGTGGCCTTGGTAGTTAAAACACGCTTGCTAAAGGTCTAGAATGTAGCTTATAGTCAATTTTGCCCTATGTACGCCGTCTGCTCATGGTGAAGACTTCGAAGAAGGTGCAGTTTCGGGACTGAAAAATGTACTAAGCCAGCTACCTAATTCAGCGCCAGGCCGCGATGGCATTACTATGGCAATGATAAAATCTTTACTTAAAATATCGTCGCAGGTATTACTTACCATGGTAAACCATTCTAGCAAAGATTCGTCGATTTGCTTGTAGTGGAGACTTGCAAAAGTATACCATTACTAAAGAAAGCAAGGTGCCGATTATGTATCAGACAGCATTAGGTCAATATCTCTTCATCGAAAGAATCTTACACGCGCACATAGATAATTGGCTGATAGAGAACATGATTTTGAGCCCATTGCAAGTTGGCTTCAGACGTAGGTGCTTGATTTGGTGTGCGCATGTCGACATAACTGTCGCATTCATCTGGCTCGATGGTAGAAGAAATACGCAGCCTTAGTCACTTTGGATATCACTAAGGCGTATGACATTGTAGAACATGTAAGCATAATAAATGTGCTTCAGTATGTAGGTCTACGAAATTGTTTTGTCGCGTGGGCTTATGAATTCTTAAACGGCAGGAAATTTCACTGCTCTCTACGCGGACTGTCTTCGTAACGTATCATCAGTCACGAGGTCTACCGCAAGAATCAATCCTACTACCAGTGCTGTTTAATGGTTTACTGAGTTCTCTACCTTTTCAACAGCATGTGCATGTGTACGTGTAAGCCGACGAAATAGCATGCTTTGCTGCATCGGTTGATTCCTGTGCAAATTTTTATTCTTTATCGACAATAAAGTATCGCTCAGATGAATTCGCTTAAATATTTGTGTGTAATGTACACCGAGAAGCCTTATTGGAGTACGCATATAGAGCATAGTACCTCAAAGGGAGCACACGCAGTAGAAATGCTACATAGACTAAGCAGAAATCGATCAGGTTTGCGTCGGCATGCCATCAATAGATATATCCGTTCACCTGATGACAGAGTTTGGCTGCGTTTTTTTTTTCTGACCAACATGCAGACAAAATTCGTCCTCTGGTTCTATGAGAACGAGAATCATTACGCTTACTTCTTGGGCTTCCTAAATTTGTTAATAATACTATCTTATATAAAGAAGGACGCCTGCCTTCTCTTGTCATGTGATTTTATATCCTAACAGTACAAGCATTTCTCAAATATATGCATCACTAAAGAGGAAATCACAGTATGTTTTCATTAATGAATTGGCCTAATATTGTACCGAAACATGGTTCTCTTCTTCGAAAAATTCCTCTGTTCAAGGCGCTAAAATTGAATTTGATGATATTTTTCCAAACAGTGCCAATCATTTTCGCTAGCAATATCTGAATAGTACTTTGGAAGACCACCTTGCACACCTCGATACATGGAGCGTTATAGTTACTGATGCTTCCGTTCGTGAAAAAAAGGCTGATGTGAGCCTTGTGTCATCACATCTAAATCGGTTATCTTCCATTCGGCTGCCTGATATCACGTCTATCTTTCTGGCGGAATTATTGCAATTGCTTTAGATTTACACAAGTTACCATCACAATGTCACCATTCGTAATCTTAACTGATTGCCTGTCTGTCTGTTCTGAACTTACCATATCCAATTTGTCACATTCATTAGAAACTTTCTACGGACTTGTGGAGCAACTGTCTGCAGGGCCGTCTTGCATTATGGTGGAGCAACACAAGCTGCAGCCACCAAGTGGGCTGATGGAGTTGCTACGGGACGACTGACTGCGACCCCTGCGGACTCTTGAGACCGATGTGGTGTTAGCCCCTGCCCCGCCACATTGGCATAACTTATTTGATTGAAAGCATCGTCATTGCTTCGAAAAATAAAATCTTCTCGTTTACTATGAGGTCAATCACCTTCTTCTTCTGCCAACAGGAACATGATCGTGAATATGCTGGATGATCCCCTTTGCAGTTTACATAACGTGGGGGAGCGTTACCGTTTTCACACGAATGGTCATTGGTGCTGCGCTTCGCGCGTGTTTGCCTCTACAGGATTGTGATGCATGTGCGAATCCCTAGCACTTGAAGCACCATCTTGGGTTCTGTATGTACGGTCTAACATTGATCTTTACATATCCTGCGCAGAGAGATGTGGAGAGAATGCTCGTACCAAATGTACGAATCACATGTTTGGTGGGGAGTTGTTCGTAGTTTCTTTGGATTGTAATTCTTTGAACTTTGACCACATTTTGTTCTTGGATCCCGTCGATGAGTTCCTCGTCACGCAAGCTGAGAAAATCTTCCTCCGATTTAACGCCCCTGCAGGTGTTCAGGGAGTGATGGGGAGGAATCATGACTTTGATTTCACCAATACTTGCGAGTTCGGGCAGCTTTTGCCCTTGTTCTTTGTTTCCGAATTCTGTTAGCAGGTCTCTGCTGGTCATTTTGGAGGCTTTGCATTCTTTACAAGTTTTTCTACTAGGCATATTGTCATCAAGAAAGGGGATAGCTTACGCATACTTGTTCTTTCACTATGCAAGATGTGGCGTCATGGGAAGTTGTCTAAGTATGTTCGTAGGGTAAATTGAATATGTTAATCTGTGCGACCACTTTTCGGAGGGAGATCTGGAAGTCTGGGGAATGCTTCTGCCATAAGCAGGTTTCAAAATTCGGTGGCGGTGGTAGCCACCCATCACCGCGTCCAACAAGGGGACACTGCAGGTTCACAGAAACCTGCAGACACCAGCTATGCCCCGCCACTATAACCTAAACCTATAATGTTATAACCTAAAGTATACACGAAAGACTGGAATTACACACGCTTAACTCTTGCCGCCAAGAAGCTCGGAAGAAGGAGTGAAAAGAAGACAGGAAAGGTGAAAAAGCGAGAGAAAAGACGAAGATAAAGAGAAGGACCAGAAAAGGCTGCTGCCAATTTTCTCCAGGTGGGTCAGTCTGGAGATGCTATGTGAAGCAGATGCCAAAGAGGTGTGTTGCCTCCGCCGGGGGGCCTTAAATTTCCGAACACCCGGCATTGGTTCAACTGATGCCGGGTGTTGGGCATTGGTTGAACCGATGCCGAACAGCGTGTCTGGGGTGTCTGGGGTCTCTTTCCCCAGACACGGCTAAGCCGCGCACGGCTACACGCGGAAGAGTTCAACCCTCATGTGTTCATGTACGTGGTGTCGCGACACACCACTACGGAAGACAGGAATCAACAACATAAACACAGGAGCTTCAGTGATGCTTTATCTTCGGCCGCTTCCGTTACCTTTGGCTGGAGTAATTTTCGCGTTTAATATTTACCCTCAACCTACACATATCCCTGTCCAAGGCACTTGAGGTTAAGTCCACGTGTTTCGTAGCACTTTCTACAAACACATATCTCGAAAGTGGCGATTTCTGCTAAGCAGACGTGAAGTACTTTCGGCTCTAATTTCGTAATCACATGTCCCCAAAAGTGAACACTTAAAATAAATCTATTCAGCACATTTTAGGCAATTAGCGAAATTACCTTCCAACTTTTCTTGCTGCTAATGTATGCCTAGCCACGCAGCCCAGCTACAAAAACGACAGGAGCTTAGGTGTGACAGTTTCTCTTGAAAGAAAGTGTTCCCCGTAATATTAAACGCTGGTCCTATGATGTTGTAGAAGTGGCGCTTTGTTTAAGTCGTATTTTAACGCGAAAGGATGCATGACCGCTAATGGTGAGGTGAAAAAAGCACAGACGCACGCCGGACGCTCATTACACTGCATTGAGCTCGCTGCCCTGTCACGCACGTGGCATGCAAATATAATTAGTGGGTTTGCTGGGACTGCTACGCAAAGCAGGCTGACAACAGATCTGTGCCATTTGAATTGATGCCTATAGAAGCAAGCTGGAAAGGAAATGAAGAACCACGGGAGAACTTTCGACGCAAACAAAATTTTGAAAAAAAAATGCACACTGTGAATTTGTCGTTGTGGACACGCAAGGCGATGTGACGTCAGCGGCGACCGCCCGAATTTCTGCTGAAGTGGAGGTCACAAGCACACATTTCACGAAAAAATTGTGTGGAAGATACGGAAACGAACGAAATATGCGAGAATTCAAATGTTTCTGGAACGTCTCACTTGAGCAGTCTCATTTTTACATTTCATAAAACTGAATATTCTTGGCATCATTCATGACGCTGTGGCTCAAGGATTCCGAGCAAACGTAGGGCGGGTGAATAAAAATAATAAAGGTAAAACGTGAATAAAGGTCGACAACGGCTTTACGCATAGTTCGGTGAAAGTTCAAGCAAATGTACCAACACAGACGAGGTATACAGCAAGTCTACGCATTTTTTCGAAGAAAGACAGAAGAATTGAAACGCAGTTGCTGTAGGAGGTGTGCACGGACGTCGTTGTGGCAGCCAATTCGTCATGCAAATGGCATGTCAAGAACTTCTGCGTTATCGCGATCCTTCCGCTAGCTCTTGAGCTGGCATTACCATCTTTATACAACTGCAATATGGCGGCCGTGACGTCATTCGAATGCTTCCGTGAGCAGAGCAAGCAAGCACGTGTCAAACCGAATCTGGGCATATCTGCTACACTTTCGTCAGCCATACGCTGGCAGAATGAGTAGCTAGAAGCTATTGCGCTTTCTACATGCATTCTGGGGGGGGGGGGGGGGGGGGGGTTATCATACGAAGGACAAAAATAAAGGAACTCGCCATCCCAGCATTGCGAATATGGATGTTCAGCGAATCTGTGAAAACCACCACTATAACTGCTGAGAGGTGTATGCCATGCTTTATGGCTTTAGAATAATGGTAGTATTGCTATTTCAGAATAATCGTAGGAATGGTAGTAATGGTAATTTTGACAGCACGCCGCAGCCAAAAGCAGGGCTACAACAACATTGAAATCAGTTGATAGGCTGGGTATATTATATACGAAAAGCCAGGGACGTCATACCAAGCGTCGCAAGCTGGCGTCACCATGGAAGCTTGCGCAACTGTTATCTTTCCTGGAAAACGAAACAGGGAGCGTGCTTTGCATTGATATCACGAGCGCCTTATCATCGGTTATGTGGTTGGGATGCTTCCTTATAGCTTGTTCTTTTTAGAAACACATGCGGTTCTGTATGTTGTATGCGGGATTTCAAAGAACCTATGCACTGTTCGCTTTCCTTTGCTCAATGCTTGTAGCCTCTGCCTTACGGGGCTATGGACGATTGCATTTTTTGCTTGCTTACGGGGCTATGAGCGCTTAGGGCTTACGGGGCTATGAGACATTAGAGACCTTTAGCTCAGCGGGTTTACGTTTCGCTCCGCTCGCGGTCTCCACCGTTGCGCCAGCGGAGCGGCTCGCGAAAAATAAATTTTAGCCCGGCGGATCACTCACCCGCTCGAGCGGGGTAAAGAGCGGGGCGCTCTGCTGCCCCACCTAGTGGTCCGAATAGGAGTTACTGAGAAATGAATTTGAATTACGCTTGCTTTTATTATGCAAGAAATGTTGAATAGAGATATATTGCACGTTCTTAGTACATTATTTGTTAATAATGTACTGAGTACTAATGTACGGGTGAGCGCCGCAGTCGCCGTCGTCGATGCAGAACTACCGGCGTTCATGCTCGCGGCTGCCATCTTGCATTTCCCATACACGCCCGCGCGCGCTTACGCACGCTCGCGCGCTGCGTATACCCTCCGCTGGGGAGTGCTTTCCAGCGGGCGTAAACGCTGCTCCGTAAAACCGCTGGCCGCCTCAGCATGGTGCGCATGCGCAGTCGCGTCTCCGCTCGCCCGCTCCGCTCCGCTGGCCGTAACCCCGCTGGGCTAAAACTCTCTATTATTGATGAGAGTTTTCTGCTGACGGAAGCGAACGAGTTCCGGGATTCTAGTGATATACAGACTTGCTTTAAGAAGAAACACACCGCTCACGTCTTCTTTATTCCTTATTTTGTCGTTTCCTTCGTTCTACACGGCTTTTCCTGGATGACACCAAACCATGCCACCGCGCCCAATTTGCTTCTCTACGGCGCAGATAGTGACATTTTGGCCAGGTATGTTCTCCGGATAAAAAAAAGTGGGTCTTGAATAAATTTGGCCACTAGTGACAATGAGCAGATCGGAAAGAGAGAGAGAGAAAGCAGATAAATTATGAATTTTAAGGAAAAGACCATCCTTGTGTTGGTATAAGGGAATAGAAAGAAGAAAGGAATCGGATCGAGAAAAATGGCGGTGAAAACGTGCCCCAGTGCGGAGTGCAACGCACCGAAATGTGTTTGCACAGCCCAGTGTTATTGGAAGAGCTCACAAGCACTTTCGTTGCCGTGTGGGCTAATCAGTGGCGAGGTATGGGAGTGGCAGTTCAGAATTTCAGCTTTACGGCAGATAGAAATGAAAGAAAAACATAAATAGGCTATCATTGTTCTGGTTCAGTGGGGGCGATGGTATAGAATGATGGGTCAAACACACATGAAATAAGGGAAATAAATTAACGGTGCGCAAAAGCGCAGTGAATGGCGCGAAATATAAAGCTTGCAAATATACAAATATTTATATAGAGCATAGCAACCTGACTAAGCCTACTATGTTGACGATGGTCTCTCCTGAAACTACGAAGAGTTGGAATACATGTGAGTCCACTATTCTAAAGAATATTATTTGCGGAAACTGATATAGATGCAATGCTTTAGAGAGATCAAGGCGTTATGCGGTTACTGTGGATACGCTTTATCAAGCTGGCGACCTGGATGAGTTCGTCATTGTGGTTCATATATATATATATATGAACCACAATGGAAAACACAGCCATGTCCCCCATATATATAGGTAGCCTATACAGCGTTTAAAGTTGATAGTAAGCAGTCGTCTCATGTTCTGCTCTTTCTATCTTTTCGCACTTTTTCTGAACAATTATTGTACTTACGCATACATTCCTATAATATTTCATCCCCCTTCTTTGTTGCCTTTCTTCCTCCCCACTGACCAATAACAGTGTGTTTGTTCTGTCTAGCGCAGTTGAGTGCTTATGTATGCTCAAGGTAACGAGGTAAATCACAAAGAAAACGCCTGGTTCTCTCTTCTCAGACGCAGTTCTTAGCAACACCGTTGGGCATTATATAGGGTGTCTCAGCTACCCCGCACCTAGATTTGAAACATATGGAAATACCACGCAGCTTGATACAAACAAGGTAGCGTTTACTATCGCATAGGGATACCAAGATTGTTCTTGCACTCCGCCTAATTACATATTAGTTTGAGACTTCAATTACATATTATCATTTAGACTTAATTACATATAAGTCTCAATGAGAAAATTATAGAGTAGCATGAAAGACTTCCGATACAGTTTTTTGTTGCTCAATGAGTGCTGCGTAAAAGTGTCTTTCCGAGCGTGGAAGAAGTTCGCGAATACACGCACAGTGCCTCGAGCGGGAAGACCCGAGATTATTTTGTGCACCCGCTTTGCAGACAACCAAACGAAAGACACCTGCCGTGCAACCATCTTTAAGGGCAGTAACTACTATGGTTCTCATGATGGCACTTGCAAATAATATCCTCGAATTAGGAATGACTTCGCTACCCTTAAAAAAATAATAAAAAAAAATCAGACCCACAGAGATGTCGCTAAAATTGTTAGCCGTCGTCAGCGGCGCACCGACTTTCTTCCAAACAGGCTGCGACTGCAGTGAAAACAACTGTCGAGCGTCGCAGGCAGCGGAAGTTGAAAAAGAAAATGCGAATGTATATGTGCCGCAGGTGCTCGTTTTCACATTTCTAAGAACGAGATGTCACATTGGATGGTCTGCCACTCCCAGGTCGGTGGAAGCCTTCTAGGAGCCATGAGGACATTTTCTAGAAGGAAGACGCCTGTTTTTTTTTTTTTTGTTTTTTTTTTGTACAGTGCTTCCAACCGGGAGGACAGAGGAGGCCTAGCGGCTAGGCGGTTATGGAATAGCCAGGCCGTGGACAAGTCGGGAATATTTGAATGACATGGATGGTCTACAGGTGATTTTACCTTCAAGGCGTAAGACAAGCTTAAATACGCCCTTTGTAAATAGAGACCATTCGTTCAATTCGACG
The DNA here is from genome assembly GCF_023375885.2 of Dermacentor andersoni. Classification (NCBI taxonomy): domain Eukaryota; kingdom Metazoa; phylum Arthropoda; class Arachnida; order Ixodida; family Ixodidae; genus Dermacentor; species Dermacentor andersoni. Next base: position 67,943,201 of record NC_092822.1, read on the forward strand.
TACAGACTTTGCACAGGACTAGTCCTGAAGGTGCCTGTAGCAAGGTGGATGCCTAAGTGGTGGATAAAATGTAGCATTTTCAGAACACTTCGCCTAGCAGAATTATATACTATTCCCGTGTAGTCAAGGCGTGATAATATTAGACTTTAGTACACGCTTGTAAAGCATGTCCTGTCGCTGCCCCAAGATGTGTGGGACAACAGCTTCAGTAGGCTCATAGTCTTGAGGCACTTTGCTTTAAGATACTTTAGGTACGAGACAAAACTTAACGTTCTGTCTAAAATGATCCGTAAACACTGGTGTTCCTGGCTCAGAGATAGCCCTTTTCCATTGAGATGTATTGCGGAATCCGCCAGTACACCTCTAGGTTTTGAGAACAGGACGCAGGTACTTTTTGAGGGTTTAGTTTACCACTGTTTTCCTCTGCCCACTTAAAAGAATTAATGTGAGCGAAGCTGTACTTGTCGCTCGCAGATGTTTAGATTACATGATTTCTAACATATCTGGATGTCCTCCACATATACAGAATAAAACATAGTACGTGGTATGACAGTGTGGAACGAGTTGATTTTTACAATAAAAAGAGCGCTGCTCAGCACGCCAGCTGGTAGAACACCAGCCTCCTGCGTAAAAGGACGAGGCAGAACGTTGCCAACTCTAACACGGAACGTGCGATAGGAGAGATAACTCTGAATCACATTCAGTAATTTGCCTCGCACTCCCATTTCAGACAGATCACGGAGGATTTCAAAGCACCAAGTTGTGTTGTACGCCTTCCCATCATCTAGAAATACTGACAAGAAAAGTGTTTGTTGGCAAACTTATCACTGATATTTGTCACGATGTGGGCAAGGTGATCTGTTGTGAATCTACCTTCTGTAACACTGCACTGCAAGGGATCATGAAAATTGATGAGGCGCCGGTTAATCATTTTCTCAAAAAGTTTGCACAGACAACTTATGAGAGCTATAGGCCTATAGATACTGGATGAGGAACGATCCTTGCCCTCTTTGAAAGTAAGAATGGCGATTGCTTCTTTCCAGGCGCACAGAATGTAGCCGGCAGAGAACACGTAGTTAAACACTGGCAGTAGCACTCTGTGGGTTTCAAAGTGTAAGTGCTTGATAATTTCATACATTATTCTGTCACTTCCTGGAGTGGACTTGTTACAACAATTAAGTGAGGTCTGGAACTCCGAAATGCTAAATCTGCGATCGTATACTTCATTGTATGTGCCTTTCCGACCAAGAGGCAGTGGCTCTGCTTATCGCTAGTATTTCAGAAATGTATCTCAGTAATAGGATTTACTGCAAATGTGCACGAAATGTTCTCCTAGACAATCTGGCTCAAGAGTGTCTCCTTGTGTATCTACTAAAGGTAGAGGATGAGTTTCGCGGCCTTTTATTTTGTTTCGCCTGTTTTAGGCTTTTCGTTCGTCTGTATAAGAAACGATGTTACTTACGTATTTCTCCCAACTTTCACGTTTAGCGCGGCGGCGTGTTGTTTTACCACGTGACGTAATCATATTGAAGTTAATTAGGTTGCCTGTGGTTGGGAAGTTGCGAAGGAGGTTCAATGCCTTCTTTTGCATTTTCCGGGCTTCCCTATACTCCTCATTCCACCATGCAATATGTCATTTCGAAGGCGACCAATTTATTTGGGGAATACGAACTGATGCAGCATCAATAATAAATGCTGTTATGTCTGCTGCTTCATCATCTAGAATAAGTACACGGATATCATAATGTTAGCTCGCAAAATGTCTTTCAGTCAGCTGAATCGATTTTTCATGGAGGAACGTGTGTAGAGCAGTCATCTTGTGTTGTAAGGTAGAGGGCGATGGGGAAGTGATCACTTCCATAAATATTATTAATCACACTCCACTCCAGATGCGGCACAATTCTACTGGACACTATGCATAGGTCTATGGAAGAAAATGTTTTGGGTGTAGGGCTGCCGAATGCTGGTTCTTTATTGTTAAGCAAGCAGGCACTTGAAGAGAATAGGATGTTTTCTATTAGCCGTCCTCTCGCATCGCACTGAGTCTTCGCACAATGTGCTGTGCGCGTTTAGATCCCCAACTATGTAAGTGTGTACGATCTCACCAATAAAGCTTTGAAGTATTGTTCTACAGAGTTGATAACTTGCGGGGATGTATACAGACGTGATGGTGACTGGTTTATTGAATAGCACTACTTCAATAGCAACTGCCTCAAGAGGACTTCGGAATTGCAGTTGCCGACAGGCATGGCCTTTGTCGGCTATTATAGCTACACCGTCGAACGATGCAACAACGTCGTCACTGTATTTACGTACAATAGCATATTGCCTTAGAATGGTTGCGTAGATTTAAAATGTATGCACTGGACATAAAGCACCTTTCAATCTTATTTGTGTAAAAGCTCCTTAATGTCATCGAGGTTGTCGATGAAGCATCTCAGGTTTCAGTTTAATATTTGTGGATCCATATTGTTTGTATTTTTGTGCTGTGTGCGAAAGGGAGTCAAGTTGGTTTACGGAGCCTTTCCAGGCCCCGTGATCGGGGGTTTTACTTTCTTGGAGCGGTCACGAGAATCGCGCCGCTTCCGAAGCGCTGAATGCGCCACCTTGCTTACGGTTGTGTTGGTCAACTCCTGAGAGCCACTGGACTTCAGCACACACGAGCGGGGTGTTTTCAACGTAGGCATCGCCTCGAAAAACAGAGCCTAGGAGGCGAACAACCCAAAGGTTGTTGAGCCCTCCGTCAAAGACGGCGCAGCAGCGCTGGCTGCTGTGGCCTGGGGGGGTTGGGGGCATTACCGCGGCCACATTGTTTGCTGGCCGGGCCGATACCGAAGTTCGCTGCAGTGTCAACCCCTGCGCACCTGCCCCAGCATACCCTGCGCTATGTAGGAAGGACATAGGCGTTCGCGCTTCCTGAAAGGAAATGTTCTCTTTGATCTTTAGCCTAATTATCTCTTTCTCCCCTCTTCCAATAAGGACATGACCGGCAGTATCCAGGATGGTCACCGCAGCAGTTTGCGATGCGGTATGTCTCAGTAAAATTGTCGGCAGGCTGGTCGGGCGACGCGCACTTTGCACATGTGGTCTTCTTCCTTCGGAACTGGAAGGTGGCGGTGTCGAACACACTGTGGTTTACTATGAACCAAGTACCGGTGGAACTGTGATTAAACGAAGCTATGCCACTACGTCCATGTAAGGGACATATTAGGCGCACTAAAAACTAGCTCTGCATATCATCGGTTAGTACATGTGGAGCAGCACTGGCAGCTCCGAGAGGCGTTACCAAATCATTGGATTCAAAGCATCGGCACGGGTTCGGATCGTAGGGTCTAATTTGGAGTTTTAGATAGCATGTATCAATATATTTTGGTAATGTGCTTGCGCAGAAAGTCAAAATTAGGTGTTTAGCGGGGGTATTTTTGTCATCCCGCTTGATCTTTATTGTAGGGACATTTGTCACATTCTGGTCCTTGCGGCCCTCAAGTAGCTCGGTTTCACTCAAGTCTTGGAGGTCTTGTTCACATACGACTCTGCGTGTACTGTTCAGAGAACGGTGCGGGTTCATCGTAGTGGGGGTATTGCCAATCTCGACAGGTCGGGACAGTTTCTCAAATTGATTTTTGTCACTGACTCCGAGCAACAGATCAACACTGGCCATTTCCGTGACCTTGTAGCCGGACCCAGTTTTTCAGCAGGGTGCATTGCGACAACAAATGGTGACATACTTCTTGCAGTTCTATCTGGTTTCGACAACGTAGGACGTGGTACTACGGGTGCATTTCTTTGGTCTGGCCGAAAAGTTTCAGGGAGGCATCGGTGCACCCTCTCTTGGAAAGAGGGCGATAAAGAAGTAGGGAAGGATAAAAAAGCGGTAAAAAGAACGATCATTTCGGTAGCCACGCCACCCTCCCACCACCGACCCCAACAAGGAAACACTACGAAGCCCGAAAGCAACGAAGACGCCAGATGTACGTAGCTACTATAACCTAATATAAAATACCCAAGTTCGGATAACTACACCAGGTTTACCCTTTCCGCCTGGAAATGTGGAAGTGAGAAGAAGTGAGTAAAAGAAAGAAAGATTGAAAGTTAGAGAGAAAAACGAAGATTGGAGAGGAGGACAGGACAAAGCGACTGCCGAATATGTCCATGTGGGTCAGCCTGGAGGTACCTTCTATGGGAAGCAGAGGCCAAAGAGGTGTGTTGCCTCTGCCCAGGGGCGTTAAAGGTCCGAACACTCGTCATCGGCTCAACCACCCGGATCCCCCTTTACTAGGAAAATGCTAGGCCATGCACGGCAACATTTGGGAGTGTCCAACACTCATGTACTCGGGTACGTGGGCGTCTGCTGACGCAGACGCCGCTGAGGAGGGTGCTGCATAGCAGGAGGCGTTGACGTAAGCAGATATTTCTAGATATAGTCGGCTTTACCTCAGAAAAAAGAAGCGACAGCTGTCAACTTGAGCATTAGCGAAAGTCAAGCGATCGGATACACAGTTGAAGCAAATATGGAGAAGATGGTATTCTTGTCATGGCTGATCTTCATTTTGAAAGTGAATGCGTCATTATCAGGAAGCGCTCCTAGGTAAACCTGAAATCATTTCTTACATTACCTGCGATGAAAACGTTCTTATTCGTAGTAAAGAAGCCTGTTCACATACGTGATCGGAATTCCGTCAGAGCTCATTCGACCAGTTAAAATTTTTATTATTATATACATGAACCACGAACATTGGTCTAAACCATTCAATATGTACGACATGCATGGAACAACAATGGCTTTCAGGAGAAAGTCACGCATTTCTTTCATGACCGCCCTCGCTAAATTTCCAATAGAATTGCGCTCTACCGCCTGTTCAATCCTCCTCTGTGAGATAGCATACCGCCCCTCTAAAAGAGACCATAAAAGGCACAAATGGCTTTAAACGCGCTACTCCACTTCTTGAGTACATCCATAGTGAGTAATAGGCACTAAGCTTTGTAGCGTTAAAAAATTAAATTAAATTATGGGGTTTTACGTGCCAAAACCATTTTCTGATTATGAGGCATGCCATAGTGGAGGACTCGGGAAATTTTGACCACCTGGGGTTCTTTAACGTGCACCTAAATCTAACTACACGGGTGTTTTCGCATTTCGCCGCCATTGAAATGCGGCCGCCGTGGCCGGGATTCGATCCCGCGAACTCGTGCTCAGCAGCTTTGTAACGTTGTAGATCTCGTTTACATATTTTTCTTTTATTTGCAGATGCTACTCAGTGATTGCGCCTGCTTGTAAAGCCTCTTATTGGTCCTATGAGCCTCTGGCTTATACACAGACGTTAAAGTGCGCCAGTGGACATCACTAAACGTAGCAAAATATGCTTAGTGTTCTTCCGGCCCTCTGTCATTTTGTCGGAAGCCTATTCCTTGCCATGTATTTCACAGTGTGGATGTGACGATGACTTCAGATCGTAAATTCAGGCAATATGACTACGATATCCTTATGTCTTTACAGCGCCTACCAAAGAACCTCTCACCAGACCTCGCATCAAATTTTGGTCATACGGAGGAAGTTGTTACGTGCCCTTCAAGGAGTGTTCTACCGTAAGGAACTTGTTTTCCAACTTGATTAACAGTAGAGGAAGAAATATTGGAAGTTCCGCGAACCCAGGTTTTCAGGAGGCTTGCGTCACTGGCAACATAGACACTCTCTTCACTCTCTCCCTACCATAGCCTACTGCAAGCAAAATTCCTTCCCTGCTTTCTTCCACCACGTAGCCGGAGGATCGCTTGACAAATGTGTCACGGGCCCGGCGTTCCTTTTTTTTTTCTCTATCTCACGCTTTTGATGAGCAGCGAATTATTTGTGACGCTCTCGCGCGTGAGTTGTTGCGTTTGTTTCGTTTCGCACATCGGACTATTCTGCGCACTATGCACGAGAAAGCCTGATTAGCAGTATAAGTCAGTGGGACAATCACAAGCACTGAGGCAGGGGCGAGAAGATGAAAGAGCATTATCGAAGCGCTGGAACGCAGTAGGAACTCAGATAATTTCGTTCTCTGCGCGCGCGACTGCACGACGGGGGAACAAGCAGACGAAACATATAGGTACACCCCTCAATATATACGCTTCATGAAGTAAAACAAAAACGCGCAGACATTTCGTTTGTGCGTTTTATTATGTCTCTAAACTTTAATTGATCTATTCAAGCAACAGAATAAACAAATACCTAATGGTGCCTTGAATAATTCTCGAAGTCACGTTCCACTGTGAGTGACGTCACAGCACCGCCATGCATGTATGCGCACTTGCGCAATAGACGACGTCAACTATCCGGCTGGCTGCGCGGCGCCCGCGAGGAGAAGCGGAAACGGCGTTTGGTTAGAAATTGGAACTCTTTCTGCACAGCGTAGGGATGTAATACTTAGCAGACAGTATCGTTAGCGCGCATTGTACGCACTGCGTTTGTAAACTAAAAATGGCCAGAGCACGAACAATGCGTCTAGTGTAGAAAAATTTAATTGTTCCGTTGATTGGGTGCCCATAAATGCCTATATCAATGCTGGTGCCTATACTGCCTAGTCAGAGCCTAAAAATGCTTTTTTGCGTTTTGTTTGTTTGTTTTGTTTGACTTATCTTGTTTTTAATCGTATCACCCGCCACAGAAAATGGCTGACGACAGCCGATTATTACGGCACAGGCTTAGCCGTTGTAAGGGCCGTTATCAACTTTGCGGCCGACGAGAGTGTGATTCTGAGAAAGGCTCAAACTGCGCAGCGTGACGATACATTTCAAAATGTCTTAATATACTTGTGTGTTCTCTTCACGCTTTTAGCCGACGTCGCTGAGATGTTGATCTGAGCTGATAGATGTTGATCTTAGATGAAATGAAGAAAAAGAAATGGGCATGGGCAGGACATGTAATGGGAGGGAAGATAACCGATGGTCATTAAGGGTTACGGACTGGATTCCAAGGGAAGGGAAGCGAAACAGGGGGCGGCAGAAAGTTAGGTGGGCGGATGAGATTAAGAAGTTTGCAGGGACGACATGGCCACAATTAGTACATGACCGGGGTTGTTGGGGAAGTATGGGAGAGGCCTTTGTCCTTTAGTGTGGTAACCAGGCTGATGATGCTGAGCAACTTGATTCTCGGGCGTTGCTCTGTCTTGAAAGGTGGGCCTCATTCAGGAAAAATTTGCCACCATCCGCAATGGACTTGTTGCTGATAGGGTTAGCTTGGAACGTCCATCTGTATTGGACAATAATCCTAGGTTTTCGGTACTGAAATACCTGTAGGATGTTCTGACCGGCGAACATTCTAGCAGCGCAACGACATAGCCACTAAGCTTCCCGGGTGGTTTCGACAGCGCTTCCAAGCGCCTAAAGCTTAAATGACACTGGCCCTGCTCAGTGTAAGTTGCCATGTGTTTTGCGTCGCTTCAACATGCCACAGCCGCGTACAGTTTTACCACCCTAAGTGGAGATTAAGCATAACGGTAAACATTTCTAACGCTGTCAACGCTTGGCCCTGCGGAGGAAACTGCAAGCATTTTATTTTTTTTTTTGTTTCTGAATAAAGTTTTCATTGATTTCGCTGCATACAGCGCGACATATAAATTTATTCAGCGCAGTGCAAATTACTTGGAGTTCCGGTATATATAATCGGGACGGGTTTCGGTGAATAGGAGTAGCACCACCAGCATGCATGCGATGCTTGACAACGAGTGCCTGGGCTAAGAGGCGACCATGATAGCAAAAAAAAAAGAAACATTTTGGTAGCAAGACAAAATATCACATAGGTCTTTCATCTGCGCACGTAAAAGATCCCCCGCAATCATTTTCTCAGTGTTGGGCTCGGAGCAAGAGGTAGACTTTCGAGGCTTCCTAGGCTCGGATGAAGCGCCCGGTGAGCGTGAACAATTACAAATTCGCTCGTAAGGCGAAACCGTGACGCGTTAAATTGCGAAGTACAATGCGCACTAAGCATCTCTAGACTATTTCATGCAGCCTGTGTAGAGTGGAATTTCGCCGGTGCGAGCGGGCAGTCTTCTTTCGAGAAGTAAAAGAACTGCTAGTCGTATTTACTACTCAAACTTGCCCCTCTTGGTGGTGGAGTGAAAAGGCTCGGAATTTATTTCTCCTCTTCACTATCCGAATTTCGCTACTGGTCCCTACTGAAACAACCCTTTAGCTTCATACTGCTGGATTTGCTCGGCTTTTCTGAAATTTCTGTTTGGTCTGCTGGGCCAAACACCAATGGACCTCATGCTATCCTTGAAGAAAACAAGGCGACGTCAGCACAACACGACTTCAGTGCCATCAAGTAAATACGAGAAGACGAGCTCTCGAAAATGACGCAAACGCGCTCAATCATTGTCATTGCTTGTAGAAGAGAGAAGCCTGAGTTCAGGACCTGATTTGTAGCCAATTTGTCATTGTTGGTATGCGTCATAATCATTCAGGACAACAACAAAAACAACAACAACAACCGTGTCAGCAACAGCAAAGTCGATTGCTAGAACGCGAAGAAGGCGCGGACGCCAGCTCTATTCAGTACGCAGACGTTCACTGGGTGTTATTTGGCAGCTTCTGGCGAAATCAGGACCCCTAGGTTCAGTAACCTCCACTGCTAAAACATCAATATGGAATGCATATTAGAACACATGTTAGACCGAAGTGCTGAGCGCTTTGTTTCTTTGAAACTTCAGTTTGCTGAACCGATCGGTTACTTGAAAGGCATGCATGACCTAACAGTGTTTCAAGCAAACTGGTACTACTTGTTGATCAGTTGTCTGTCGTGGCCTCTCTTCCAAGTGCGAAAATATTGGTAGTTTTGATGTGTTGCAAGGTGTGCACATTGTGCTTTATAGGTCCTTTGCAGGCCATCGATGAGTGATGTGCTGCCTAGTGCCGTGAAAAGCTCTCGAATAAAGTATTATAAATAATTGAATGAACACCACGTGAGAATAATGAAGGTGGCTGCGAGTTCTAATCCTGGACTGCGAATCTTTTGGTCGCAAGTTCGAATCTTTGCGATGCAATGAGATATTTTTTTCTATATTCTTTGTAATTTTCTCGCAAGTAATTTTGATTTACCAGAGGCGGACGGCGGAGAACAGCGGCGAACATAAAAACGAGTAGAAGAGAAACATCATACCAAACATAGTCGTAAAAGGCTGCCACGGTATCGTCGTCTAATTGAGGAAGCTTCAGCAACGCGAATTTCCTGCGGCGGAATTTCTTTGATGAAATCGAAGTTAACAACAGGACTGCAAGTCCGGTAGGCCGTGATCAACAGTGTGAGGCATAGTGTTTCCTACAATAGTTACTAGAGGAAACACTGACGCTGCGATCGTTCAGCCACCGCGGAATCCTCGGGGCCTAAGACGTTGATGTGTATTCGTTTATTACACTTTATCTGGACCTGAATTGAACCAAGTTTCCGAACAATCTATATATTTTTTCAATGCAGAAGGTAATAAGACTTTGCAAGCCCGCATAATCGCTGCTAATTCCAGTTTATTGTGCATGCATCCGCGGCTTAATGGTTTTATTATCGAGTTTCCGTGCTAGAGGTCATGTGGTCTAATCCTGCCATTCGCAAACTTTAATATTTTTTATTATTCATAGCACAGTGCTTTCTCAGAAATGATCACTTTGCCAAGTCACGAAGCCATTTAAAGCCAGAAGAGTGAAGTTTAGGCAAATCCACGTACTATACCCATCATTCCCATGCTAGCTGAACAGTCTTGCTTGCAGCTCCTGTAGGCAGTATAGCGCCACAGTTTCGTCTAGTAAATGTATGAAACTCTATGGTGCAAGGTATGGCGACCTCATACTTCAGCGGGATTCTTGGCGGTGGACTGATGAGGTACTCATGATGAGGAACAGGTGGGGAAGACGATAGTTCGATAAATAATAGTGATTTGGGTGACAGGTGAGCGAAGCTGCTGGAGCGTAAGCGGCTGAGGTTTGCAACGCGAGATATCGAAAGAACAGGCAACTCAAGGCCAAGGGTGCCAGTGGAGCAATAAATAAGAGCCGAATGTGCAAAGAGAAAATCAAGCCAAAGTTTAGGTCGGGAGGCAGTTAGCAATGACGGCGTAAAGAACAGCTGTGTAGTGACCGACCGTTCTGACGTGCGCTCTGCTCTACTCGTGGCCACGGCTGGAACAGTAACGTCATGCGCAACGTGGCTGACTCGTGTTGATGCTAATAACGGTGCTATGTCATGATTATGGGAAACACTATACAGACGTTTAAACGAATGTGTGCATTGTTCAAAGGCGCCGAAATAAACGCAATCTTATTTGGTGGCTTTTTTATGCAGTGCAAGGCCAAAGGCGCCCAGTTTCTCGGACTTTGTCACAAACAGCACACCAAAGGATGTCGAATTTTTCAAGACAAAAGCTGGTGTCGACGCGAAGTCAGGATACATTACAGTTCAAAAAGGAAGTCACCTGTTCTTTCTTTTGTTGAAATCACCAAAGGTAAGAAAGAAAGCTTAGTCCAATGACTTGTCTTCTCTTCTAAAACCATTTTACAATGACAAATTCATTTGGAAAATTTACGATCTTCTGCTGTGATACACGCGAGTATTAAGGCATTGCTACCTGTTTGCTAACTAACTGAACACACCACCCTGAAACTGTACACGTTCCTGCGACCTGTTTGATTATTTATATACCAACACTGCTGATTGGCAGCATCGTGTAAGGCCGAGAAAACTTGTGAACGTGCATAAGGAGGGAACGTAGTGTTGGCTGTCCTAGTCGTTCATATTGCTCTTAAAAGCTACTCCAATACATGTATTAATGTTATCGGTTTCAAGTTTAATATATACTGCAGCGCAAATTTTACTACCACCATTCGTTCATGCCGTTAAGTTATGGCGCCAGAGTACAGTTAAATTTCTGGAAAATTTCGCGATTTACAATCTGAGAAAATTAGGAAAATTTGCTGAAGGCACCACCAGCTAGAGACGCCCACATCATTCAGCCTGTTCTGCGAACGCGTCAGAATAATATCGTGCTTATGCACACATATGTCCCACGTACATGACTTCCCTCTTCCCCTTCATGAAATGCACTTTTGCATCCCGACACCGTCAGAATGCAGCTGTCAGACTCGAGACTCAAACCAGTGACGAAATAGCAGTAGAACGCCCCAGCCACAAAGTCAAAAATGCACCATTGTTCTTACTCGACGTTAGCCGGCAGCAACGGCTGCCAACTATTTCCCGTAAAATGTGCAGGCGTCCATTATTTCATTCCATGGCACAGCCTCAACAAAGGCGTCACATTCACAGAAATGCCCCGTAAAATATGCAGACGTCGGTAACTTCATTCAGTGACACCGCAAAAACACGCAGTCATATTTGCAGAACTTGGCCGCAAATAGATGCTGGTTTCTGTAATTTACTGCACGGCCCAATGAAATCACGCCGTCATATTTACAACAATTTTAGAAGCGCTTCCATAAATTTTCTATCTGTGGTTTTCGCTGAAACGAGCCTGCCAAAATTATTAATGGTATTTATTAGGCTACGCAGTTTACAGGAAAAGGTTGCCTTATTACCTTTGCTGCTCAGTGTTCCTGCTTTACCAGACACAGGCTAAATTATACCGTAGTAGGTATAAATTGAATCTGAAGCAAGAAAGATGGGAAAAGCAACCTCAAAAAGGTATCGGGCAAGAAAACCCAAAGCAACTACTGGTGCAAGTATATTAGCCCTTACTTTAAGTATATTAGAAGTCTCTGAATCTCAAGGAAGAAGGCGGGAATCAGTCCAAGCAAATTCACGAGGCAAATCGATAGACAAAAAAATTGACCCGCCGTCCCGGCCCTGCGGAAGTGGATGTCTAGCGAAGCTGTTGAAGACCACCACCACAACTGCGCAGGGGGGTATGCAATACTTCATTGCTCAATTCCTCCTTCAGCGCATTACGCAGCCGCAGGGGAATTTGGGCGTGCAGATTTCCCCTGTGCTGAAATTCCACGGCAATACGAGCAGCGGCTGCGTGCTGCCACTTGTATTGCCGTTTCGGTTCCCTCTGCTGCTCCTGGTATACATTCTGCTCCTCGGGAGTCGTAACTATGCGTTACCTACCCACAGTGTTGCTGACACATCAAATAAATCAGCTGCTAGGCTGGTTCATTTATATTGGAAAGGCTAGTGACGTCACTTGCTACGTCGCAAGCTGCCGTCGCCGCGGCAGCTTACGCAACAGCAATCTTTACGGGAAAATGGTTGCGGAGATAGCTACACGCTTGGTATTGCTATCAGGAGTGCCTTATTATCAATTATGTGGTTTCTATGCTTGTTTGGAACTTCTTTATTGAACGAATGGTGGGCTGCGTGTTGTATGCGTGATAACAAAGAATGTAGTCACTTTTCACTTCAATGCCTCGAGCATTTTCTATTTTCGTGAGGCCAATGCCGCGAGAAATCCCACCCAAATACAGGCTAACGGCTTGGCTGTAAAGTAATTAACAAGTGCAATTATCTAATGTTAGCCTAGAGCGCACCAATATATGCCTATACCACTGATTCGGAGAGTACATTGGAATATGCATTTGAAATTATGTGTGGTTTGTGTGGCAATCAGACGGAACCACGTAGTCCGAACTGCCATGGCTCATTGCTCTTTCTTGGCAGTAATTTTACATTTCTCAGGTCTTGCAGTATACACAACAGGAAAGTTCGACACCTAGATTTGTACGTGTCCCCTGCGCGCTAACTGCAATGAAAAAAGCAAGCAGCTTATTCTGAAATACTGACGAGTGACGATTGCACCTGCAGAAATGCTTCTGAGTTAAACTACTATGTCAAATAAGGCGGAACCTATAATGTAGGTGGTATGTCACAGAAAACAAGTTTTCTAGCAGTGTTGATTTTTAAATAGGCGGAATTTGAGGCTACAGCTTCTATATTGCTGAAGCCTACGCTGAAAAATTAGGGAGGGGGGAGGGAGGTGGCATAAGCTGCGATGCAGAAAATGAACACACGGTATAAGTGCTGAGGAATGAAAATTCTTGCTCAGTGCCGCTCTCACTACGCCACTCATATCAGTTATGAAACTTTAAGAAAGATGCTTGAGGTAGAAAAAAAAAATGATACCAAAATAGCCCAATCGGCATCTATGCTTCAATGCGCAAGCCTTGACACATTTTTATGACCCGTTGTTTTCGCTGTTGATCTTGTGCCACGAATTGGGTTGATCCGAAGGAATGTACTAGAAGGCAGTAAACTAAGTAAAATAATCTTGAAGTCAAAGTTCTAAACCTTGCAAATCAGGCTCAATATGGTAAAATTTAACCTCTTGCATAGAAAACGCGACCAAAGAACAGTGCACAGAAAGGGCACCACGGCTTCCTTGATAAAACAGGTAGCTGATGCTGTGAAGAATGCACTGACTTCACTCTTCATGAGCATTGTTGAGCTGAACTCTTCGTTACTACAGTGAGGGATATAGTTTACTCCCCACTGATACAGGGAACTGGAGATTTCTGACAAAACGAGCGAACACAAGTTCCCTTGAAGGGCAAAACTTTTCAACAGCATAGGCGCTTTATCACTGTTTCCCCATTTCCACCATCTTCATCATCTATGTTGAAATCTAAAGAAATGAATTCTTGAACTTCCCTTCTGCGAATGTGAAAAATATGGCCACGTCAATGCAATATAAGTCACAATTTCACTAGAGCAGGAAGCAGAAGTGCATGGCACTTATAGTTGAAACAATAGCTATATTTATCGAAATGACGATATATCTCAAAAGTGTGTATGCCTGAAACTACCAAGCTCCCGTAACATTCCCACGTGGGACATAAGCTACAAATAAAAAAATCATGGATGCATGTTCCGAGCTACGCGCAGCTGCTCATAAAACAAATAAACGGAAGCGAGTACACTTGCAGACGCAGTTTAACGCAACCTTAAAGAAAATAAAGAAAAAGCGTTAAACAAAACACTTGCGCTGCTCCACACCAACAATCAATACCCGTATCCAGCTTTTCTGGACACGAGGGTTTAGTTCGCGTGAGTGTCACCACGTGGCGTACTGACCTTAAACTTTTCAAACTTCCCGCGGTGACACCTGATGACGTCAACAAAACAAAAATAAAATAAATAAAAGCTAGCCCTGCGCATTGAACTTCGCTGCAAAGCTTGTCCCGCCGGCGTTATCAGTGTTCTTGATAAAGCGTAGCCGCTCGTAGCCTGGAAATGGCTTATCATCCTAAGAGCGTTTAGTCGCGACGAGCGATGATTGATTTCGGGCTTTTGATACGGTTGTTCTTTCTTTTTTTTCTTTTCAAGCTAGAGTAACCGTCAGAAGCTCTCCGTGGCAGCCTTTCTTTAGTCGGCACCCATTCGTAGCGTCCGAACATCGCACAGCGTCTACTAGAGACGTCGTCGTGGACGGCTTTTGATTTGGCTTATCGATTTCGTTAAGGTACCCCCAATTATTTCCCTAGCGACTTTGCTATACGCACTCATGGGCTACCGCAGCAGCTGCAAATCGAGATGCGCTTAAGTATTAAGACATATGTGGAAATGGATATGTTGGTTATGCACCTTGACGCAAAAGTCATGACACAAGAATTGAACAAACTGTCTCTGTGTCGTCGTTCGTTAGCATTGTATGGCCGAAGCTGCTCGCAATATTACGTCACATTTACTGGCCACCAAGCTAGGTAAACCGTTGGATATGACATATGCAGCACTTGCAGTTCGTTCCTATAGTAGTCTCCGGTCATGGTCACCCACGTGCGTGAAGGAACACCGCTATTTAAAATTATTGTGCAGTAGTATATGCAGGATTTGTCTGTTCTTCATATTGTCCACCACGTTGCCGTTCCGCCTTTAAAATGTAGCCGCACTGTAGACTAGCAAGTATCGAACACCATAAAGGTTACCCACATACTCACAGACCTCGCGCACAACTCCTGACACTTACTTGTATTCAAGAGTTGTGCGACTGCGAAGGACACCCTTAACGGATGTTACATGATACATTATGGGGTATTACGTGCCAGAACCACTATCTCATTATGAGGCACGCCGTAGTGAAATTCCGGAATAATTTGGAGCACTTGGGATTTATTAACGTGCGCCTAACCCTAAGTACACGGGGGCTTTCGCATTTCGCACCCATCGAAATACGGCTGCCGTGGCTGGGCTTCGATCCCGCTACCTCGTGATTAGCAGCGGAACCCAATAAAAACTAAGCAACTACGGAGGCGAAAAAATGTTGGCAGTTTGAGGAAGGTGACAGTCGGTACGTGCGTGTGTGTGTGTGTGAAAACATTTAATTGTAATGAGGTCCGGAGGCTCGAATTCTTAAGCCAAGGCGGGCAGCTCCCACGTTGGCACTGTCAGGCCAAGCCTTTCAGCGACATCATGGGCCCTCTGGACGGCCCTCAGTTGGTCCTGAAACAATGGGCTTTGAATCCTTTTCTCCCAATGTGTCCATTCTTCAACGAGGTTGGAGAGAGTCGCGGGACACCCCGCCAGCATATGTCTGATTGCAATGATGCCATTACAATCGTTGCAGTCCATCTTAATCTCCCTCTCTGGATATATTTTATTAATGGTGTAGGGTGTGGGATATGTACCTGCTTGCAATAAGCGCAGTGAGACTGCCTGAGCCCTGTTCAGTTTTGAATGTGGCAATGGGAATTGCCTGCGTCCTAAATAGTAGTGTTTGGTAAGGTCATTGTATGTTATTAAATGATATCTAGATTCCCTGGCTTGATGGTGAACGGCTCGGTTGTGACTGTCGCGGTTAGCAAGTCCTCGTGCTAAGTCATGAGCGACCTCATTGAGGTTTATCCGAGTCTCGTTCACTTGCCCCATATGCGCAGGATACCATCGGATTTCAGTTCTCATAATCCCAACGTTTTCAAAAAGTTTAGCTGCTACACCATCTACGTAGCCTTTATCAAAACACTTTATAGCGGATTTCGAATCATTGTAAATGCAGGCCCACTTATTACTCCTGATGGCTAGAGCAATTGCCACTTGTTCCGCCACCATGGGGTTCTTGGTAAAAATGGTGATAGCATCTTGCACCGTCCCTTGATAATTTGAGACAATGGCCGTATATGCTTCTTTACCTTTCACCCAGGCTGCATCAATTATAGCTGCCAATTAGTTCTGCTGTTCTATTTCCTGCAAGAGTGCTTTAGCTCTTGCCTTTCCCCTTTCGACATTATATTCCGGATGCATGTTTTTGGGGAGAGGGTTGGTTCTGATCTTCTTCCTAATGTCAGTCCTTAATTCTACTTCAGCCTCTATTGGGCTCCTTGATGTATTCAGTTCTGCACCTATTGCCGGTAATATGTCCCTGCCAGCTCGTGATTGTGTCAATCTTTCGTGTTGCACTAGCTGTTGGGCCTCCGCGATTTCTTCCATTGTGTTGTGCACCCCTAGACTCATGAGTTTGTCAGTTGCAGCCTTACTGGGTATCCCTAGGGCTACTTTAACGAGCTTCCTGAGCATCACATTATGTTTGTTAAGTTCTGCCTGCTTCCATTTGAATAATCCAGCCACATAATTGAAGTGACAGAGAGCAAAGGCATGTATTAGCCTCAAAGCGCTGTCTTCTCCTAAGCCTCTGGGTCTATTGGTAATTCTCCTTAGTAACCTAATGACTTCATCTGTTTTATTCGAGATATGTTGTATTGTTGTATAGTTAGCATTGTTTCCGTCTATGTGATACCCAAGAACCTTGATTGTTTCAACTAGCCTGACTGCGGATCCTTCATGAGTGTATAAGCACACTCTTGGCTCATCTTCCGGAATGTAACCTCTTGGTTTGCGACCATTTCTGCGATGTTTAATGACCAAGAGTTCTGATTTGGCTGCCGAGCATTTCAACCCCATGTCTTTCAGTGTGTTCTCTACAACATATAAACTTTCCTGTAATCTGGTCTCTGTCGGTCCTACATTACCCTTGGCACTCCATATGGTTATGCCGTCAGCATATACCATATAATGTATACCCTCAATTATCTCCAGATTTCTTGCAACCTTGGACATTGCTAAATTAAATAGCATGGGAGAGAACACAGCCCCTTGGGGAGTGCCCCTATTTCCCAAATTATTAGCTTCTGATTTAAGCTCACCCAGCATGAGTTGTGCAGTTCGATTTCTAAGAAAGTCCTTAATCATGTTAAAAAGTCTCTTACCTAACCCCATCTCCGAGAGGACGCCAAGTATTGCCTTATGCTTTATACGATCAAACGCTTTTTCCACATCCAATCCCAAAAGAACTTTCGTATGCGCTGGGCTGGCCTGTATAAGTTGGTGTTTGATCAGCAGCATAGCATCCTGAGTTGACAGCCCGAGACGAAAGCCGATCAAGTTGTATGGGAGGATGTCGTTCTGCTCAACGTATTTAGTGAGTCGATTTAGGATGACATGTTCCATAGCTTTGCCTAGACATGACGTTAAGGAAATAGGACGGAGGTTGTCCGGTGTGAGTTGTTTTCCTGGCTTTGGTATGAGGATAGTACTGGCCATCCTCCATTCCTCTGAGTATACCCCTTTTCTCCAACATTCATTGAAATGTTCAGTTAGATAAGAAATTGATTCATCATCCAGATTTCTTAATATCTTGTTAGTTATTCCGTCAGGACCAGCCGCCGATCTACTATTAAGACTGTGAAGAGCCGCCCTCACTTCACTCTCAGTGAAGTCCCGGTCAAGCTCTTCACATATGCCTCCCGTATATTCGGGGCTCTCGTCTTCTTCGTTTGGTTGTGGGAAATGTTTGGCTGCGAGACTATCCATGATATCCTTCGGTGTTTTATCTTGGCTTTCCTGATGAGCCAACTTAGATATAGCTGTTCTCTTGCTTGTCCTTGTTTCATTCTCGTTGAGCAAGTGCTTGAAGAGGTTCCAGCTACCTCCATGTTTGAGTCTACCATCAGCCGAATTACAGATCTCATCCCACTGTTGCTTCACGAGGGTCTTCGAGTGATCATCAATTTCCCTGTTTAATCGCGCAATTTTTTCCCCTAGCCTTCTGTTAAGTCTCTGCGTTTTCCATGTCTATAATAAAGACTGTTTGGCCTCAATCAGATGCACCAGCCTGCTGTCCATAGCCTCAATATTTTCCTCTGTCCTGATTTCTTTAGTGGCCTCTGTGACGTCCTCTCTGAGCTGCATAACCCACGTCTGAAGGGGATCCTGCTCGGCATCTAGAGGCCCCACTTTCCTTCTGTTCGCCCTGATTTTTCTGAACTGATCCCAATCAGTGAATTTGAAGATTCTAGTTTCCTGTCTCGGTATGCGTATGGTTATGTGTATGATATAATGATCGCTCCCGAGATCCATGTTTGAATTTTCCCAATTGGCTCCTCTTGAGTTGTTTACAAAAGTAAGATCTTGTGTGGAGTCCCTGCTTGCGGACGTGCCACAACGGGTGGGATACGCCGGATCAGTAATCAAGCATAACCCCAGATTCATGGCAAGACTCCAAGCTCCTCTCCATTCTTTGTGTTGCAAGTGTATCCCCATGTGTGATAGGGAACATTAAAGTCCCCTCCAATAATGAGCGGGGAGTTTTTGGCAACCGAAAGCACCTTGTTGAAGAGTGCTCTAAACCTCTGTCTCATGTCGTTAGGACTGCTGTAAATATTCAAACAGAAAATGCTTTGCGTCTTACCTCTGTTCCTTTTAAGTATTTTCACAACTACAATAAATTCAAACCTGGAATGTCTAAGATGAATATCATGCTCAATGTATGGCAACTTTTTGTCAATGAGGGTCGCCAACCCCCTCCCCGTTTTTTTGTCTCTACATATAACTTTGTACCCAGTAAGCATAATTTCGTCCGCTAAGGTTTCCTGCAGCATAATTACTTTTGGCCTGGCCTCAGATGACCTGGTCACCTGTCGCAGTGCTAGTAAGACAATTTGTTCCCCTCCTCATATCGCGAGAATCGGTACCAGCTGTCGAATAATAACCCGTAGATTGCACTGTGTTTAGTGTGATGGCGTCCACGCCCAATATTTCAGACCCGAATCAAGATATAAATACTGATGACCAGGCATCTCCCTTATACGTGCAGTCACCTGACAGCTGCTGGGTGCTGGCGTCGGCCACAGGACCTACGTACTTGATCTCTCTTCAACACTTGCTGACATTCTCGCCTTATTTCGCACC
Source organism: Dermacentor andersoni (assembly GCF_023375885.2). NCBI lineage: Eukaryota > Metazoa > Arthropoda > Arachnida > Ixodida > Ixodidae > Dermacentor > Dermacentor andersoni. Next base: position 67,962,357 of record NC_092822.1, read on the forward strand.
ATCGCGTTTTAGCTAAACTGCTTCAACAGCCAATTTATTTGCGCCAAAATATGGCCACCCTGTCAACGTTATGGTTTCTTATCTTCAGGTCATCTTTAATATTTAGTCCAATGCTGTCCTGAGATTTCAAGCGGTTTCACCTTTCCCAAAACACCTGCATTTTTGTCGGCCTCTGTTCATATTTTGGGGGATTTTTAATACACGTTAAAACCATAGCACGGTCCCCTGACCCCGCTGCTCAATAAGCCATTTTATTTCCCTGAGGTCTTGTGCAAGCTTCTGCCTTCTTGCCGTTCATCAACCTCCCGATTTCTCTGTCTCTTGTATCCCTTTTTGACTACTACAATCACACGGAAGTTGGCAATGATATAATGGCCATGGGATTGAAACCGCTTAAATCAATTCTACCAGGGACACGACAGCCTCTTTTGCTCACTGCGAATGCAAATATTGGATTAATGAGCGCCATTGTTAAGCATATAAGTTCATAGTCTAAAGATTATGCGCAGCCCACGCACTGTGCGAATCGATGCAAGCCAAGCTTTCTGTGTTGTTGTTTTTGATTGGCGTTAATTAGCGGTAATGCTGACTGCAAATGTATAATTTCTTCAGCGTATAGTGCAATACGAGAACAGTGAACTGATGGCAAATGTTACCTTGCGTGCACTACTGCTCTTTGTCTGCGTAGCACACAACATACAGGGAGCCGTGTTTGCTTGAGGCGTTGTTGTGCGCCATTGTTTGTAGCCTGTGATAGGGTAGAGTATTGTAATTGCTTCACATGGCACATCACATCGAGGCAGATCTGTTGGCAGAATTATGGTGCTCCCCGTGCCAAAACACTATCGGATTATGAGGCACGGCGCAGTGGCGTACTCCAGATTAACTGATACCTTAACTTTGATACCCTGTTCTTTAACGTGCTCCGAAATCAAAGCGCACGACTGTTTTAGTATTTCGCTCCCGTTTAAATCTGGCTCCCGTGGTGGGGATCGAACCCGCGACCACGTGCAATGCCATAGCCGTCAAGCTACCGCGTCAGGCACGTAAGTGTTGATTTGACGTACGACCACTTCAGTAGTGTCACCTATACCCTACGGTAATTAATTGCGGCTTTGCGTCTGCACGTCCTGCGCCAGTGGTACACTTAACAAATTTGCACACTGTTTAATTTTTAGAATTAGCAGAAACGTACAGTACCGTGCCTTCAGTTTGCCCGCAACCACTCTCGTAGAGTTTCGTTATCTTCTCTCGTCGTCTTTTCGCTGTGCCGTCCTCCACCCCTGTATGGGAACTGCGAGCGAAGAATGGTAAGGGCGTTTATTCACTCGTTTCGCGAATACCCCGGTTCTACTCATTCTTGAGCTCTTCTCCCCACCCCCTCTCTACTATTCTATATACCTCTCTTCAGGACCTGCACGTTAGGATAAGGGTAAGCGCTGCAGTTTCTGCAATGCCTCTTGTGGGGGGTCACGGATAATTACAACGGTCAAGAGGCTAATGTGACGTCGCCCTGGGGACTCCAGAGGGCACTATGCACATGTGGCGCGATGCACACGTCCGAACGAGTTTCTTGCACAGTCTTTCCCATTTTCCACGCTCCTTCCTTGTATATGTACGCTCTGATCCTTCCCTCGACACGTCGTGCAAGACAGCAACAGCACCAGTGGAAAAGTCGCAGGAAGAAGCAAAGAAAGCTTCCTTTTAAAAAAGTTGTCTTTATTTGTTGGCGTTTAGTGGCGTGTTGTCGTAGCGTCATCACGTCGTTTGCGGGATTTCCAAGTGGCGAGAGCAAACTGGTTGACTTAATTGCCCACTAGACTTTCTGCCTTCAGGAGCAACCTTATCCTGATACCAAGGCGCGAACGGTCTATCCGTTCTTGTAGGTCTGTCTTACCTACAAGACTGTTTTTTTAGCTTGTTAATTATTTGCGCCCTCCACAGCTATAGGGAACCCAAGCTCAAGTTTGGGCACGCGACGACAGCGCGCACTGATGCTCTAGCGAGCGAGCCGTGCAAAACTGGGGTAGATGGCGCCCGCGCAGCCAGGCGCAACCAGTTTGCAGGCGGCCACTGCACGTGCGCGCCCGCGCTATTCAGTCGAGCCAAGGCATTGGGGCGTCGCGTCGCCAGCTGGGAACGTTGTCAAAAGGCTTCTTGCGCGAAGTTGTGTTTCCGCTATGGCAAAAGCGGCCCCTCCGAAGCGAAAAGCGCGGTCCGAAGTATTGCGGTGTCGTAACGAGCCCCTAGTTCTCGTACCTTCAGTACTGGTGCAGCAGTGCATTCTACAGCATGAATGTTTTTCTAACTCATTTGAGAAGAGGTCCGAGACATCTTGTTCTAAGCGTCTCTTTGGCTTTCCGCTTGGCTTGCCCCATTTCTAGGGCTGGCTGGTGCCTGAATTTGCTTCTTTATTGTTGACGTAAATGCACACCGCACCTCTGTGCTTGCAGTGAGCCGTAATGCCAGCTTTGCAGGTGCATCTGCCTTCTCGAACGCAAGAATTCCGCTTTTCATGGCACGACCACTGCAGCTATGAAAGAAAAAAAAAATAAGGGCGAGACAGTGAAGCCATTTGCCACTACTTTTCAAATGCAGCTGCCTTCCAAACTTGCCTCTACAAATATTCAGCAACATGGCATGGTGCGCATTTCCGAAGCTAACTCCAAGTTTGCAGCTCTGCCACAATACTCCAGGCTGCCCTATAAAGCGAAAATAAAGGCAACATAATATGCTTACGTTTACTAATATAAACACTAGCACACTGTTTCGAGTGTGCGTTCACTAGCGCGCTAATTACGCGAGCGCATCACGCGCGCGATACCATATCGCGCGTTTAATTCTGCACCACTCACACTGAACCGCCTTCGCGCAGCAGGTCTTATGCGCCTGTAAAGCCGATACTTTCACAAAACTCGAGTGCAGGCATGACGCGACCGCCGAAATCAACGAGGTGATCAGCTCAACCGGCTTCCCAGTGCTTAAATTTCAGCTGCCTCGCCGCCAAGTCAATGGGTGATGCTCCAACCGGCGAAGCAAAAGTGTATTTTCGCAGGCTTTTCAGTGGGATGCCATGGCCGTAAAATTATTTTCGTTTCGCACGCCGCAAACGTTCGTCCCCGACAGTAGACGACAGCAACTGTAAGGCTGCCATATCAAAACAAATAAAACATATGCTTCATATTCGACAAGGAAGAACATCGAGAGTACGCGGCTTCATTTCGCAGTGTGTACAGACAATCAGTATTTTTAACATATGACAGAATGACACTCATCTCGAGGTACACGTCGTACACGATGTTGTCGCTCACTTGTGAAATACATTTCGCATTGAGCTGTGCATCGTTGCCGTTGATTGTCTGCTCCACAAAGTATACGTGACTGGCGAGCTTTTCTCCCTTTAACAAGTTGGCTTTCCTGAAATAGCTGTCAGCTTGCCGATCTTTCTGAAGCCGCACTGAAAGCGATACATTGTGACGCGCCGCACGTGCAACGCGAGGAGAGGGCCCTGCACGTGCACAAAAAGCGAGCGGCTGCAGCGCGGCGCAGCAGAAATGCGCAGTGGATATTCCCAGTTTCGATTTTTCTGCCACAGATGGCGCTACCTGTCAGGAGCAGTGGCGCCGCTCGCGGTGCTTGGGTAGCCTATACTGTGGAGGTACTTCTTTTGTACCACGCTGCATTAATAAGTGAACTTCTTTCGAAATATATTCTGCAATAATGTTGTATTCTTGCTATCATTGTCGTACGTAATCCACACAGAGTACTGAGGCACCTTCTACTGAATTGCGTTAAATTTATGTCCAATTACGCCCGCCATTGTGATGCAAAGAAACGTAACTTGGACTGATTTTCTCAGAAATAAACGCCAAATGAAACGCTGACGTCATCCTGAACAAGATCAACAAGCGCCGTAGTGATCGATCTTATGATGCCCCTATTCGCACGCTAAATATGAATATTAATATTTTATTTTTATTCATTTCACAATGTCCTTACAGGCCTCGCATGAGGCATTGGGTAGGGGGGGCGTTGCAGTAGGATTAAACGAGTATATAGGGCATATAACAAAACATAATAGACATACATTATTAATAGACAGTGGAAAAATGTATACATATCTTATACAAGTATTAAAGCATTCTACAAGATAACAGGGTCCAGAATGTTGTACATATAAAAAAAAAAGACAAACGATACAGTTCGTTCAATAAACAATGAAAAAACATGTAGCCACTCAAGTACAAATACTATACAATACTAAAAAAATACAAGAATAATAAGCGAAATGATGAGCTCATAAACAAGAGAGCACATAACTGGAAAAAAAAAAAGAAAAAGCACCATGCACTTTATAGAAGTTAGGCGGTGGAATATGAATCGATGAGCTGGCGGAATTTATCGGGATTAGGTTTGGAGACGATGAAATCGGGAAGAGCGTTCCATAATCGAATGGCACGAGGAAGCGCCGACCAGTAGAATGCATGTGTGTTCCCGTAGATGCGAGTGAAGCTGAGGTGATTACATAATCTGCGAGATGTGAAAGGTGCGCCTTCAAACCATAACGACACCGATATTAAGTATGAGAAAGGCAAAGGCCTCTCCCATACTTCTCCAACAACCCCGGTAATGTACTGATTGTGGCCATGCAGGGACAACATGGCCACAATTAGTGCATGACCGGGGTAGTTGGAGAAGTATGGGAGCGGCCTTTGCCCTGCAATAGGCGTAACCAGGCTGATGATGATGATGATGATGATGATGATAATGATAATAATAATTGTGATGATGATTATAATTCACAAGCTCATTTATGTGGGGATTTTTGGGGGGGGGTGGTGTGGGAAATGCTCTTGTACGGTAGAAACGTCCCTTGGACGTCATTGATGTGATGGGCACGCTAAACATTACGCTGCCACCTATATATTGTCACGTTGCCATGATGTAAAGAACAAAACGCTTCCAAAAGAGTGAGTCACGAATACAACTCATTAGCAGGTGAGCTTGCGCTGGAAAACACTGAAAGCACAACGATGGCTGCGCGCAAAGTAGTGCTTCCTCTCAATCTGATCTGCGGACCTAGGAATGGTTTCACCAGATTTGAGTGCCCGTACATTGCAGCGCAATCTCGGGTCCTCAAATGGGATGGAGAATCTACGCCAGTATTCGCTTCACGCGCGCAATCTGATAAGATAACGCTCTTTCGCTACGAATCCGCGACAACATTCTGGTTATTAGAAACACATGCAGGCGCGTTTTGAGCTAACCGATAGCTTTGGAACAGTAGTTAGACGCTCGCACGCACGTTCGCACACACTTACACAAACGCACATAAACAGAGGTAACACATGCTCGCCCGCAATAGGAGGTAGAGCGCTCGCTCAGCATGCTATAAAGGCACATGGATTGATACCAAACACCTCCACTTGAGCACTTTCTTTTTTTCTTTTTTTTTACAGCGTGGGAAAAAGGGATAAATGCGGAGTTTAATGCCCCCAAACTCGAGAGTAGGTCCTGAGGGACAGTGGACAGCTCCGGAATAATTTTTGACCTGCTGCGGTTCTTGCACTCGACTTCGACTCCCACAAATGGCGTGGGTTAGAGTGCCTTAATTGCCTCAACCTTAATTAAGTGTGCCTTAATTAACTTCGCCTTATAGAACACCGAAGGTCGTGGGTTCGACTGCCACCAAAGGTCGTGGGTGCGCGTGCTTTAATTAACTCGACCTTAATCGACTGTGCTTTGATTACCACCAAAGGTTATAGGTTCGAGTGCCACCAAAAGGGCAAAGATTCGTAGCCTTATTGGAGCATGACGCAGTCACGCCAACGCCGGATTATCCGCCTCAAGAGCGATGTAATGATCTCACCTTTAAAAAATGTGGTACAACCCATTCTGCGATGACGGTCGATGGTAATGCTTTTATATTGAATTACTTTAGCGACAAAACACATTGCCATCGTCGGAACGAGTTATGTATCAGGCGCGTACAGCAACGGGACTACTCTATCGCGTTTCCCTGTAACAGTTGTTGGCATCTAGCACAAAGGCTGCCGCCGCAAAACCGGCGCGTGGATCCCGAAGTGCACAAACCAATAATGTAACAAGCGTGCACACATGCGTACATACCACCTGTAAGGTACGTGAATCACCCTAAGAATGCTAACGCATTAAAATAAGATGGCGCAGTTGGTAATTTGCTGAACCACCACGACAGACCGCGTTTGGAACGTTTGCGTACAAACTTGGCCTGTGTGTCGCTGGCGGGGCTTGGGAGAACCAGCGGGCCAAATTATTTTGTTGTAGCGTGTTTTTTTTTTCTCAACAGAGACGTTTGTAGTTTCCACGGCACCAAACCCTTAACACCTTTTCCCACCCCAAGTCTCTCCTGCCCATACTAATGCCACGCACGTTGTTCTGCCGAGATTCGATCTCCGCAGCCGGAATCAAAGTGACACCGTGTTGAACAGCCCCCACTATTATCAACTACCTCCAGAGCTAGTTCGCCGTACGGCTAAATACGCGCTCTACGCAGAGACGCCAAATACAGCTGCACGTGATCACGGTTTCACCGGTAGTGGGTTCACAATATACACCGCAAGGTGTTTGAACCCGCCACCTCCCATATTCGAAGGAAGAAGCGCTCATCGCATCTTGTCACAAAGCTGGTTATCGCATCATAGTCCCTGGAGGTTTATGTGCTGTCGGTGGCGTCATTGGGTCATAGGTTGCGACAACGCGAATGCAGCAGTAGAAATGATCTGTGAGCTTTGCAGGATAACCTGTACAGTTGGGCCTGTACAGTGATTGGAGACGTGAGAGGGCCAGACACAACGTGTTTCTGTTTCAATCCGATTCTAATTTTATTGTGATTACCATTTTTAGGGCACTTCAAGCACTTTCCAGGTGCTGTCTGTATGTATGGCTACCTGTTTTTCTGTCTGTGTCTCTAACGTTTTCCCGCCAACTTGGATCACTGGATAGTCTATGGTCTAGTGGTTCACAGCATCCCACAGCTGTGTGATATCAGGGCACAGGATTCGAAGGCGATCGTCGGGCCAACTTGGATCACAGGAATCTCACATTGCATACGCGCCGTATTTCCGCCAACTTAAGTTACTAAACTTTCGTGCCGCCCTTCAATGAACCTCGTTCATACCAACTTGGATTACTGGACACGTGAAACTAGGTATCTGCCACACTTCCATGACCCTCCTGGATTTCACTTTGGGTCAACGGGTATGTGCAACTGTGTGTGTCTTCTGCTGTTAATTTGGGCATTGAATCCTAGCGCACATTCCTCATCAGCAGGAGCCTACGTTTATATTATGTTTCATTTCCTTTGTTTTCAGCAGAAGCTTTTGTGCTCCCCCATGGCGTCACAAAGCCGAGGAGCTCAATGCACTTCGAATTCAGCGCTCGTGTTTGCTGACCGCAAAGCTCACCATGCCGTAGTGCGTTTCCGCGATTTTAAAATTGCGCAGCGAGAGTGCGTGTGTCTGGGTGCAGCTTCTTGTTTCAGCCGTTCGAACCCATTTACGCGTTGAACAGCTGCATGCGTTTTGTGCCAAACATTGTTAAGAAAGCAAAAGTAATAATCCGTGCATTTCCAGGGCGAAACTGAAATTACGGAGGCAGCTAAAGAGACTTAAGTCGAGAAAGATCTTGCTCCAGCACTTCGTATTGTGAAAATTTATTTTCAGATTTGTCCTCTGAAATTAAGAATCAAGTGGGCATAGGCAAAAGCACGTTACTACGCGGAATCAGTACCTATTTTCATTACAGCATCACCGGAGAAGTTTGGAGAACTATTTCGCTTAAATCCTAGTACTGGAACCTTCGACATTAACGTGAAACAGGTAACTGATTTTGAATTAATATCCAACTCACTTAACGACCACTTCAAATCTATTTTTACTAAAGGTGATAGTGACATCCTTTCTTTTTTATATCTCCATGCCACGTATGCCAGACCTCATAATCTCAGAACAAGGCATCTTCAACATGCTATTAAAACTGAATGTAAAGAAGTCACTGCATGGTGGCCAGACAACCCAAATTCGTTTCTTCGAAAATACTCCGTGTTGGTATTTGCAAGTTTTATTTAATAAATCATCATGTGACGGTGAACTATCGAATGACTGGGTGACAGCCAGAATCAAACCGGTACATAAAAGTGGAAGGAGAAACAACATTAACGAGTATCGCCCGATTTCATTAACATGCACAACTTGCAAATCACTCGAACACATCATACTAATCAAGTGCTAAATTTTCTTGATAACCATGATTTTAAACCAAACATCAATACGGTTTTAGAAATGGATTCTCGACGTGTACTATGCTGATAGAAATAATAAACCATTTTGCAACATCAATTAACAATGCTACACAAATTGATGCTATGTTCATAGATTTTTCAAAAGCACCTGACAAAGTTCCTCGCAGAAGAGTACTCTATAAATTACATAATGCCTTCAAAAATAATCAGCAAACTGAATGTACCACTGCATGCCTAACCCACAGAAAATAGTTTGTTTCCATTTGTAACAGCGTATCTGCATCAGTAACGGTTGATTCTGCAGTACCCCACTGCTCGGTGATAGGGCCACTATTGATCCTCCTATGTATCAATGATATTGTACGAGATATTGCAGTTAATATTAAACTTTTTGCCAACGCGATTGTGTTTCCAACTCCAAAATTAATGCCAAATCGAATCAGGTATTGCTGAACAGTGCCCTTCAGAATATTGCTTCTTGGTGTCGAGAATCGAGGATAGTGATATACGTTGAAAGAACGGTTTTTACAAGCATAACACATAAAAAGAAACATTTACACTTTGATTACAGTATCAATGACATTTTCCTCTCTGAAGTTAGTAACTAAATATTTAGGGCCTTGGATTTCGTACGATCTCAATTGGAATACTCATTAATTCTGTCACTGCAAATGCGAACCTAAACTCTTTTTCTTCAGGCGAGCGCTTAAGCTTCCTTCCCCTTCTGTTAACCCCTTGGCTTACAAATCCGTTGTGCTCCCCATGTTAGATTACGCTGCGATGATATGTGACCCTTTTGCAAAAATAACACCGCCAAACTAGAACACGTACGAAGAAGAGCCATGCGTTTCATTTTAAACACATTTACGAGATGATCAGTTACCGAGCTTTTAAACAGGGCTAATATTTCTTCTCTGGCACAAAAAGTCGTTGTTTACAACTCAAATTCTTATTTCTATTAGTAAAGGGCCATTGCAAGATTGACATTATGGAAATCGTATCCATCTCTTCCGGATACGCTACTCGACAATGACAGAATTTCACTATACCTCCCTTCTCCTCACGTAGCAACTCGTTCAAGTATTTCTTCTTCTCGCGTACAGTAGCGAACTGGAACCAGTTAAAAAATAACGCCATCTTTGCGCCAACATTACCTTCCTTCTTATCGTGTTTACAGTGACGTTATTTTGTTTGTATCATGTTTCCAGTGACAGTGTTTTAGCTCTTTGGTGTAACCTTGGGTGTGCCCGACCTGTACGCTTTGTATTTAATCATATAGTAGTTTATTAAACTTTGCATTTTGTGTACATACTATTGTATATATTAGGCTCGTATCACCCTGCTAAAATCACCGCATGATGATTGCAGTATTCATAAAATAAAAATAAAAAGTGATGAATATGCCTCTGCAATTCCACGCGTTCTCTGTCGTACAATTTGATAAGTTTATGGTAACTGGAATGCATAGCCTCTAGAAAACAAGCATGTTGGATCGAAATACCGCGCCCAGAATTTCATCAGCAACTCATTCAATTCAAACGATCGTCAAATTTCGTCAAGATGGGTATTCTGTATTGGTAAGGTGCTTATCCATAGCCCCACATAAGTTCTGCTTGTGATGATTTGCCGCCACCTCAGCAGCGCATTTCAAGAATGGGAGCACGGCAGTCAGATAACGCCTCATTCGCAGGGAAAAAAAAAATGAAGTCATGGAGTTCTACGCGCCAAAACCACGATCTGATTATAAAGCACGCCGTAGTGGGTGATTGCGGTAATTTGTGACACCTTGGGCTTTTTAACGTGAACCTAAGTCTAAGTACACGGGTGTTTTCGCATTTCGCCCCCATCGAAATGCCGCCGCCGTGGCCGGGATTCCCCCACCGGAAACGATGCCCTCGAAGCATGCAACACCAATGCCCAGTTGACGAGCCCGTGTCCTGTACTACAAAGGCACAGTATTGCTGGTAACTTCACAAGAGGCAAGGTTCCTTAGATTAATTCAACACTCACAACACCATCAAACTGAAAGCGCACTCACCAGACTGTAGGTGGTCGGCAAACGTAGAAGGCACAACACTAGACCAAGTGGTGAAACCACGGACGACGGCAAAAGTGAGAGGCTCTGACGTCACTCTTTGTGAAGCTGAGTGACGCCGGAAGTTGACGATACTATGCCACCTTATGGCCGGTGATTCTCCCGTCTTGCTTACATTTCTCGCCTTCGGCGCACAACCATGCCGGGCTTCGCGTACGTGCACGCGGCGCATTGAACCGACTAACTGGTCCAGTCACGGTGTTTACCACCGTTATACTGTTGCCTAACTCATTTCGTCTAAGTATTGTTGGGCTCTAGCGTTCAAACGCGTTCATAATGAACTCCGCTAGTTTGACTATGAGGACGGCCCCGGCTACTTTTGCTGCTTTGCACAAAATAAATCTGTGCGCTCTCGCTGCACTGCGAGAATGCACACGCGATGGTCGGCAGCACACTTTGCGCACTTCACAACCTATTGCTAGCCCATCTGCAGTTTACGAGAGCAAACCCGTATGCTGGTCGTGGCTTCATAGAAATCGTTTTGTTTAGTGAACAAGTATCGCGCGGCTGCGCACCGCGTAGTTGTGACGAGACACAGCGCGTCGACGAAGAGGCAAGCAGAGTAGAAAGTCGTTCCGCGGTTATATACACCGAACGCGGCCTGAGGTATATTGTTCTCGCGGGAAGTGAAGCTTCACGGAAACAAAGTTCTGCGGTGCCGAATATCAAGCGCGTATTCGTGCTTTTAGCGCTTTCATGGGACCTACGAGCGAACATGCATCAGCCCTTTGATGTTCGTGCAGGCTTACGTTTTTCCTGTCGAGCCTTGCTCGCTCTAGCATGGAATCCGCCAACTTTCACTTCCCTGCTCCTTTGAAGCACATAGATATCTACTGTAGGGATCGAGGGTTCGTTCTTCCTTCCACACGGCTGTTTTACGTGCCACAAATGCATTACCCGCAGTCAAAAATAGCAACACTTCACAGTTGTCACTGACCAGCACGTCATTTATCGTACATATTCTCAAGTAAAAATTAAATTATGGGGCTTTAAGTGCCAAAACCAGTATCTGATTATGAGGCACGCCGTAGTGGAAGGCTACCGAATTTTCGACCACCTGGGACTCTTTGACGTGCACCTAAATCTTAGTACACGGGTGTTTTCGCCTTTCGCCCCCATCGAAATGCGGCCCCCGTGGCCAGGACTCGATCCCGCGACCTCATGCTCAGCTGCCTAACACCATAGCCACTGAGCAACCACGGCGGGTATTTTGACGTTTAGCGGTTTCAGTCTGCGATGACACGTTGGTATGTATCCACCGAAGACGGGAAGTTTATTCCCAGAAGTTTATTCGCACCGACCACGCCACGGACCAAAGTCCGTGGCGTGGTCGGTGGTGTACGGCGTTGCATGAGCACTCGTTTCACGCTTTTTACTCCTCTCAGTTCCTCCTTACCACAAAAACAGCCTCGAGATTACGGCCTAGATAAGACGGAGGAACAAAACACAGAGACTAACGCAATCCTGCAAACGCAACGCCTATGGGTCGGTACGACACCCACGGGGCAGCACATTTATGAGCACACATTAATATAACGAAACCGCCATTGTGCCCAGACACCATGGCCGCTACTGTAAAAAGATACCACTTGACTTCCTCCACACTTTTCTCCATATAGAGCAGGGAGAGGGTAGTATCTCTGCTCTGTTGTTTCCTTCCTCCATGGGTGCAACAATAGAAATGTCTTGCCGCCAACGCTTGCACTCTCAGTCGCTCGCTTTTTCACCCAAGAGCAGACACTGTAGAATGCTCAAGGTAGATCTAAATAGGTCGCAAAGCTTCGAGGGAAAAGCGGTGTAGCAAAAATTGTCATCGACACCAGGGGATCCAGGGTAGTTATGAAAGCAGTGGTTGAAGCGCGATTATGCGAGGAGGGAACAAACTTTGAGAATGGATAAGGCGTTCTTCAGTTAAAAATAGACAAAGGTTGATAGATTATACTAAAATAAAATTACTAATCAATTTTATATTCGCGTGGCGAGGAATGAAAAGTCAGCTATATTTTGTTTTACCATTATCAATAAACACCTTCTTTTTCAGCTTCCGCTATAAAAAGCGACGTTGACGCCGCTATCAAGGTCGATCTAGATAGGTCGCGAAGCTCCGGGCGAAAAGCGGTTCAGTACAAATTGTCACCTACATCAACAAGGGTGGTTTATACAATAAGAACTTTATTAGAGTTTATTTAATTTTATTATTATTAATAAATGCATTTCTTTTTAACGCCCATCGTTACAGGGGGCGTTGACGCCACCATCACTCGCAATGCAATGCAACTCTTGAAATCTGCCGAAAGGCGCGCTCGTCAAGTTCACCTGTTTAAATAAGCCCCCCTCACACGTTGTGCTTTTTTGCTTGTCGAAGTTTGTCTGAATTCGGTGACGCGCGTAGCTTCATCGCTTCTTAACTTGTTCAGTCAAATGTAGTGAGTTACGACGGCTAGATAATTGTGTAGTTGTTTTCGTGCGACTGCGCTGGCCGACGGGCTTGGCATCCGACGATAGGATCAGCACTCGACACCTAAACTTTTCGTCGGCCTGCAAAGAAAGTATGTTCTGTGCAGGGGTGCGATTTCGAAAACTGCACGGCTGGCCTTTTCGTGCATCATTCCCGCGCTGAAAGCTCCAAACGCCCATCAAGCCGAACGGTGGGGCATTTTATTATATCGCTCCAAAAGCAGACCAACAAATATTTCGCGCCTTCGAAAACAAACTGACGTCACTCTGCTTTTAACGGATATGGCGTCGCATTATTTTTTTTCCACCGGAAGTGCTCCCTCCGAATAAGATGGCGCTAAGCCCCATGAACCGCCGATTTTTCTTTTATTATTATGGGGTTTAACGTGCCGAAACCACTTTCTGATTATGAGGCACGCCGTAGTTGAGGACTCCGGAAATTTCGACCACCTGGGGTTCTTTAACGTGCACCTAAATCTAAGTACACGGGTGTTTTTCCCGTTTCGCCCCCATCGAAATGCGGCCGCCGTGGCCAGGATTCGATCCCGCGACCTCGTGCTCAGCAGCCCAACACCATAGCCACTGAGCAACCACGGTGGGTGAACCGCCGATGAACCGCCATGTTTTGAACATATGTGGTATGGGCTCCAATGGAAGCTTCGCTACCAGGTATATTTACCTTGTCGCTGTCACTTGCAATCCATGCAGCTCTTGAAGTGTGCAGAACGGCGCGCTCGTAAAGCTCACCTGTTGCAATACACACTCCTCACGCTATGTGCTGTTCTGCTTGTCGACGCTTGTGTGAATTTGGTGGCGTGGGTAATTTAGTCGCTTCTCAACCTGTTCAGACAGAAGTAGTGAGTCACGACCACCAGATAATTGTTTGCTTTAGCTGATTTCGTGCGGCTGCGCTGCCGATGGGCTTGGCGTCCGACGATGGGACCAACACTCTACACCCAAAGCTTTCGTCGTCCTCCAAAAAGAGTATGTTCTGTGCAGGGGTGTGGCCTCGACACCCGCATGACAGACCTGTTACTGCATCGCTTTCCACACCGAAAGCTCAGGCCGACCATAAACTCAAATGGCGGGAAATTTTAACCCACAGCTTTAATGGTTGGCCACAAAAGTATTGTGCTTTTGCGAACAAAATGCCATCACTTCTGTTTTTAACGCATATGGCGTCATATAATTTTTTCTTCTGTCGAAAGTGTTACCTCGTCACAGAGATGGCGCTTAACCCCACGAACCGCCAATGAACTGCCATGTTGTGAACGTATGGGCTTCTATGGAGGCTTCGCTACCAAGATTTATTTAGCTTGGAATGCTTCGTGCAGCATTTGCTACCGCAGAGCCCAGGCTTCTCAGGGCAGGTGGCGGAAAATTTGCGCATGGGTGTTGCGTGGGCTCCCACAATTTTTCCTCCAGTCATTGCACAATCAGTATTTTGATCGTCTTTTCTTTCTCGCTCTTAAGACAGTGCGCATGCGCGTAGATTGATAAACGAAATCTCACCGTTTTCTCTCAGTACCACCGTAGCGTCGTAATTTGTACAGGAAAAGACGCGTGAGAAAAACGGCCGCTTTTTAAAGTGCACTTAGCCACTGCTTCCAAAGTTGTTTCGCAGTTAGGCGACGAGGCTGCCCTATGAAACCTACTCAAAGTGGGATCAGCCTTAAGAGTAAACCAAGCACAAGAAACTTGAATATGTCTTGTCAAAAATGAAATAAAATTTACAGACGGCTCGCTAAAGGTTGTTTGACGAACAGGGTGCCCTAAATATTATACTCCAAGCTTTAAATAAACACGGAATTTATATTCTATCCGATTAAGACCAAGCGCGCGCTGTTTAGACTTCCGTTGACAACCCACCCTTACATCCAATTAGTTATCACATGTCTTTAGCAAATTTGTATTTTTTGTTTTATAATTGCCAAGGTGTCAATTACAGGCTTGCACAGAATCGTAAGACATGCCTAAATGAGTTGCTTCATCTGTTACTGGCTCGAGCGGCGTCGATAACAGCCCGAGTTTTTCTTTTATAATCATCAAGCCTGAGATTATTTGAAATCTCGGGGCAAAAGTATCGCTATCAAAGTAAGAACTTTCAACGAATTGAAATATTGCCTTCACCTCACACATAAAACGACTCTCCTCGAGGCTTTTAAGTAGCAAGGGAAAGACGAATCTTGTGTGCTGTGCCACGTTCTGCCCGCAAAGTATTAGGAAATATTCTGAAAGCCCATGTCTTTCTTTACGAGTTAGCTTCACTTTTCCACACCAGGTATACGTGTTTGCAGCCTCTTTATGAGGCCCATAGCGAAGATTGCACGGCCTAAATATGTTTGCCGATTCGGAAGGTGGTGTCATATAAAAATATGTACGGATCCTGAAGATAGCGAGGCAAAAAAAAAAAAAATTAAGCAGTTCAACGCTTCTTGTCTCACACGAAGGATGACGCAATACAGTGTCGTGCTCAATGACCCTGCCCCATTCTCAAGTATATCTTGCTCAGAAAGACATTGTTCTTGGTCAATCTCTACTAGAAGTTGAATAGCATTTCGACTTTTTACGTAAGTAGCCTCGGGCATTGACCACTCGTCTCTATCTCATTCTCACACTGATTAGAAAAAAAATTGATGTTCGCCGAACGGCGGCCGATTAGAAGCGTGCTTGCTATAAGGAGGTGTAAATATAACAAAGTTTATTTTTTATGCACTGCTTAGAAAACAACGTAGAATTTAGGCTACGGACGAATAAATATCAAAAAGAGACCTTGATTTCCTTTTTCTGTTTATCTAGCACGCAGTCTCAAACAGCTCGATGTCGAAAAGAGTGTGCAGTGAAGCTCGCTTAAAACACAAGCACTGACATGGAAAGTGCGGTGCTGAGAGTTGAGCACAAAACACTACACTAAAACCCGTAACTCTCGCGGGGGATGTCGAGCACGAAATTTTGAGTAGAACTGGTATGAAGAAAAGTGTGCCACTGAAGAATTGAAAAGAGACTGAATGTTCATAAGAAGTTCTCGAACAGGGTTTCTAACTTGAGTGATATTTTTTCAAGAAGGAAGCTTGGCCAAGAGTGAGAGTGATTTTTTTCAAAGGAGAAAAACTTACAAGCTTGCCTTAACTACTTCGTTTACTCAGAATTGGGCTAGAGAGAAAGATGACCAAAGGCATTTTCTACATGAACTTAGTGCACATTATCGTCACTGTGGTTCTCTTTTTCCAACAGTTGTGTTTGGTATAAATAATTTGAGCTAAACTTCCACGTCAAGCAAGAAAAGTAGCTCGTGCCCCGCATAGGCATCAACCTCTCCTTAAGTAACTAATAAACAACTTTAGAGAGAAAATTTTAAGCGATAATCATAAGACGAGAAAAGTAATTGCGCATGAAGAAATAAACATTGCAATCACTTGCTATTGTCGCACATTTCCTGTTCACTTGCCCTAAAGGAACGGTACACTGACGTTCATAACTTGACACGCAGCGCATTTTTTGGACATGTACCCATACGGGCCAGCTATCCAGTCATTATCACTCTCACAAGTACAGTTGGCACTCGCAAAGCCCGTCGTTTAGTCTCCCGCACGGTGGAGGTCTCCCTGTCTTTCTATGCATACTTCTCTCACTATCTCTCTCTCTCTCTCTCTCTCTGGCAGTCGGCTCTACGCAAGACCAATAAGATAGCGGTAATGTTCAGTAAAGACCACGCAAAGTCAGTCTGTTCTGAGTCAAAATATGGGGTACGGAAAATGAAGGTGGCGTTAACGGTGGTCTGGCTGGGACCAATCACTTTCTTTATGAAAGCAATCTGGTGCTTCGCTTGACAAACGTTCGCTGTTTGACACCATTTCCAAAACATGGCAACAGTTAACGCTTACAAAACCGCTTTACTTCAGGTGAGTGTAAGAGAGCACCGGTTTTTGTTCATTACTTGGTACAGAAGGCTAGCTTTTGTATATCTGGACACAATATTTTCTGACGTACGAATAGAAATAACAAACATTTCTTTTACAGAATAATTCAGATGCACCACTGATACTATGGCTCGAAGGAGGATCGGGAAAATCTGGCCTTCATGGTCAGTTTCTTAACAATGGTCCTATTGGCATCGATGCTCAAGGAAATTTTTACAATAGAAGTTCCACATTTCTAAACTTTGCGGACATATTGTACGTTGACTACCCTGCGGGAGGTGGTTTGAGCATTATCCAAAACGAATCCGTGCTGTCAACGTCGCTTGATAATGTAAGCAACGACTTACTTACGTTTTTAAACAAGTTCTACCAACTCTTCAACGATTACCGAAGCAGAAACCTGTACCTTGTAGGAGAGAGTTACGGAGGTGAGAAAAAAAGTGTACTGCAAGGGCATGGCAAAATATGCAGCGCGCTATCTTTTTTTCAGTGTTATTTGTGCAAGAATTTTAGATGGAAACCAATGATATCTTGACGGCGCTTTCACTTGCCGAACGTGAGGTGGATCTATTTTCATGAAGACTGCATTTGCAAGTGCAGAGTCGGAAGCTTGATTATTTGCTGCTGTGTCAGCGTCAATACAGGTCATGTACCGCATACACGGCCGGAAACACGCATTCTCGGACGCAGTTAATAGAAGCAAAGAAAGAAAAGTAGACTAAGCTGGATGGCTGAATTGCTCATTTCCATGCGCACATAATATAAATTTTACCGTGGTCGGTAACTTGGAATCGCGAAACATCGCGTAGAAGCGAAAAGCTAAAGGCGATGAAATACTCGCGACCTCTCCCTGTGACCTCACAAGTCGCAATAACGATCCGTGGATCTGGTGTGTTGAGTTGTACTGCTCGAAATGTGTCATGTTTAGCTACAAATAATGCCTGATCTGAAAAGAAGAAAGGCAGTAAAAGACGGAGAGTCATGAGGTCACAATGAAGGCAATGGCGCCGACGTTTTGGAACTAAGCTTAGCAGGAAAACATCGAATTTTTTTTCACTAATAGTAGCACTTTTTTCTGTGAAAGAAAATGCAGGAATCGTTAAATAGCACTAATCGCCAGCATAGGTCAGGATACTCACTTATGAGTGGCCTCACCCGGAATCACTCAAGACTCAGATCGTCCTGTGATTCTGAGAGTGAACGAACCTGGCTGAGAGAGTAAAGAGCTGGGCTGGTTGGAACAGATTCATTATAAAAGAGCGCCTACTGAGGGTGACAGAACGTGCCCATTCATCATTCCAAGTATTCTCAAGTATTCTTGTGGTGGTACCAAGTATTGTGGTAGTGTATATAGGCGTTCTGTGTCTGTTTGTAGGAGCTCTTTTACAGCGCACCTGGCAGAGTAGAATTTTGGTGAGACTTAGTTTCGAGTGAGCCCTAAAAAAAAAATATATTTTGTGAATGAGTGAGCTAGTTCTGCTTACTTTACCGACCTACGATCCCGATTGTTACCATATTTATAATATTGTTTTACTTGTATCTCCTGAACCATATTGCTCAAACAGTTTTTAAATACATTAGGATACCTCAACACCCCGCCCACCCGAAACTATATGTAGAATGGATAGTCAATCAGTATTCATAGTGTTTATGTTAGTTTTTACCTTCAGAACCATGCGCGACTGATATGCTACCCCCTCCACCTTTTGTTTCCCTTTCCCATACCCTCTCCTTTTTCAAGCTATATATTTTTGCACGCACTATAACGCAATCGTTGGCACTCTGAGCTCGCCCTGTGTTCTTCCTTCTATTCGTGTCTTTAGTGCTCTTTTTCTACCTCAGATGAATACCAACGAGCTTGCCTTCAGACCCTTTCAAATGTAAATGGAACAGATAAACAAACTGGTAGTAGGAACATAGACGTGAAGCAATATGCGGTTACCTAACCTGTACCAGAGGAAAATGAATCGACGGGATGATAAATGATAAAAGAAGCGGATGAAGGCTACTAGGTACCGCAAATGCAATGGCGATGAAGCACTTATAGAAAAGGTAGTAAGGCCAGCATGGGCGCATTTATGCGCCATAAATTGCCTGGACACGTACGAGCTTATCGCGCTTACACATCCATCGCTCTAAGTACACCATACATTCTTACCCCATCGGGTAGCCTTTTCTCCATTTGAATGTTCGCCGTTGAGTTGATTTAAAATTACATATGGTCGGCTGCTACCATTGCAACTTGCGCTACCTGTGCAACTTAACATGCAACTTGTAACCGTTCCTTTCGATTTCTTTTTTGCAGCAAGAGCGGCTGTCGCCTTAGCAGAACGTTTGCGAACGGAAGAATGTGAAAACCGTCCACGTGGTCTCATACTTTGCGCTGGATTTTTAATCCCACTGCAAGACAGCATACTCAAGTCTCAGGAATGTCTATACCAACTTGGCCTGGTTGACGAGGAAGGCCAGACTGCACTGGAGACGAAGTTTAAGCAAATTGAAGCAAAAGCGAAAACAAACACGACGATTGCAGCATTTCTTTTAGCTCAGACAGTTTTCAATTTTAACATTGGCGGCATGAAAAGCCTATTCGCGAATCTAACAGGATATGATGATCAAGGAAGCATACTCCATACCACTAAGCCAGCCGAAGTAGGGAAGTACTAGAAATATGTGAATAGCTCGGACTTCAAAAACCAACTCGGTGTCCCAGAGTCTGTGAAGCTGGAGGGACACAGATTGAATATAGCATTCAAATTGGCTCCAGGCGATTACTTCAAGAATATAACCACGACTCTCGAAAAGGTTTTAGGGTCGGAAAAAGTTTTAATTGTTAATGAACAAATGGACAACATTTTCCCACCTGTGTTGTTTGAAGAATATTTTAGTAAGATTACTTTTAGTGGCTTCACTGAATTTTCTTGTGCCCCAAGAATGCCGTGGAAAATAAAGGATCAGTATGGGCTAGCAGGTTACGTAAAAGAGAGCGGGAATCCTACCGTTGCCCTTGCTCTTCGGGCGGGCCACCTTCTCGGCTTCGACGCAAGCGAAGCGGTTTACGACCTAGTGCACCACTTCGTAAACGGCAGCAAGCACAACGATCAACGAGATAATGGCAAATAAAGCAAATATGTATGTTTATTTGTGATGGTTTCAAGGAGGTTTGTTAAAGTATTTTCTTAAAGCATTTAAGATTGATGAGTAATACAATCACCAGCCGCAAGGTATGCAATAATAAAGTGGTTATAAGTTATCAAAATTAAGCAAAGTATAAAGCCGACGTAAAAACTAGTACATATATTTTTTTTCATATTTAGCACGCTATTGAAAAATACGTTACGCAACTATTCTAAGGCTATTCGAAACATCCTTAGAGAACATTTCCTTTTATATGTACGCGGATGTGCCTCAAACCATATGGAAAATAAATTCAAATAAAGGCTTGAAATGTGGCATCGTGCAGGAACTCCAGCAGCGTGTCTCCAAGCTTAGTATCCACCACCCCGCGGTTGTAGTTATCAGGTAAGGCTGGCTTCAGTCCAAGGCTGGCTTTGTTGTACCCTAGCTTTCTGTAGATCAACAGCAGATTTCTTTAACCAAATAACGTGTGTACCAGGTACTGCCGCCGCTGCGTTATTGCTGAGGCGCGGCACTTGAATGGAGCGTTAGAAGACGTATTTACGAGTGACACCAAATTTAGCCCACTGCCCGGGCGTAACTACAAATGCACTCTAAGAACAGTTTCACCCTTTGGGGTGTACATTTGCCACAGAAAAATAATAGTCATCTGTCTTCCACGCATTTCCTTTCTTTAATGCTGCGAGCCCGGTACTTCCAATTAAGGAACGGCATGCGTGTTATCAGCATGACAGAGCGTTCCCGACAGGAAACTAACGAGCGCAGCGTTTTCAATAAAGGAGACACAAACAAGACAGATAACTATTATCGTTCCGTGGCAAATATACACCCCAAAGAGTGCAACTGTTTTTAGAGTGCGCCATCAAAGTCAAATTCAAATAACGTGGGAGGAACACTATGCCGAATCTGCGTGCGAACCTAAATGCACGTGAAATGCAGACTCTCTAAATTTTCTTTTCGAAATATCTGGAAAGCGTTATATAGCAATTTTACGCCGCTTGTTCAGTTTTCTGATGCAACTTTACGTTATAAAGTTTATATTTGGCAGAAATCAACAGCCGTTATGGGTTATCTTTACGTGAAATTTATAGTGTTTGGGTTGATTAGGGCCTGCGCAGTAAATTACGTATTCAAGCACTCCACAGCGTATATAACTAAGCTTTACCCCGCAGGTAAAATTTGGTACATTTTGATACATGGTACCAAAATCAAACTTAGTAAAAAGAGCGGATCACTAGGGTAAATAGATCTGTGTTAGAAATTAAATGTGTCTGGATGAAAATACGCACTTTTTGCAAAGCATTTCTAGAACAACTGTTTGAAAGTGTCATGTGGCCGTTGTGAGCTACGTTTCCTAATGTCCCGAGGAAACTGCGCGTTACACAATATTTATATTCAGCAGAAATGGCAGGCATCTTAGAGGGGCCACGACACCCAAATTTAAGCTTGACCAATACATTGCATTTTAAACTGTACGCGTCAAAGCAAGATGGCAAAACTTGCGCGCATTTGGCGCTGTGAATATGTGCATTTGAAAATTTTTGTCTTAGTTGAATTTTGTATCAGTTTGGAAACACTAAATGGTAACGAAATGATTCGAACCCCAAGCTATGGATCCCTGTGAATAAAGTAAGCCGATCTCGGAGGCCATGTTTTCTTAGCCTGCAAGCAACAGAGACAATTGCACAATGCAAAGAGCATTACTGTTATTTTACAGGCGTTAATCAATTAGCATTCTTAGAGTACTTCACGGACATTCCGGGGGCAATGCTTTTTTGTTTTCATGTATGTATGTATGTATGTATGTATGTATGTATGTACGTGTGTGTATGTATGTATGTATGTATGTATGTATGTATGTATGTATGTATGTATGTATGTATGTATGTATGTATGTATGTATGTATGTGTTCAAGTATTTTCCCGCCAACCTGACTCACTGTGCAGTCCATGGTTGAATGGTTAGATCCTCGGACGCCCTCGAAGTGAAATAACAGAAGCGTACTTTCTTCAGTTGCACACAGACCACGAACGCGCAGACGTTCCTTCATAACTGTGTCACACCACAGACACGATCGACACGTTTCGCTTGGAAATAAACACTCGTAAATTGAGCAAATCTTAAGCATCAACATACCCGCACAAACAAAGATGTAGTGCTGATTTCCAAAGTCCGTCTCTCAAACAGCAGAGAACAATGAGCGCTGAAGTGAACTGGCAAACGCAATGCTCAAAACGAAATAGCTGTGCACTATCGAGCTAGTGGCCGTAGCGGTGTGGAGTTATCTGCAATACTTATGTTTCCACCATGCGTGACACTCCATAGCCTCCAGCAAATTCTAGTGCGTAAGCATTCTAGCTCTTTCCTCGGAACTCTGCCTCTCTCTCTAGAACGCGCAACATGATATATATATATATATATATATATATATATATATATATATATATATATATATATATATATATATATATATATATATATATTGTACATTTTAGAAGAGTTAAGTGCTGGGCTAGTTGGTGATTCATACTGAAAAGATTTTGCGCCAAAAAAACAACAAACACTTGTGTTTGTTGTTTTTTTGGCGCAAAATCTTTTCAATATCTATATATATATATGTTACCGCTCATCAATAAGCGGTAATCTATAAGCAATAAGCGGTAGCTCAATGATAGTGAGCCGCGATAGCCCAATTGTTAGAGCACCGCACGCGTAATGCGAAAACGTGGGATCATGCGCACCTGCGGTAAGTTGTTTTTTCATCCACTTTCATTTCCATTAGCTGATCATATCTTCGTTCATATAATTCATGTTAGTAAGAACAAATAATTTCCCCCATGTTGTCCTTGGTGTCAATGTATGTTGGCTTCGTATGATATATATATATATATATATATATATATATATATATATATATATATATATATATATATATATATATGAGCGACTGGAAAGAATGCTTACGCACTATCTGGGGAGTTTCTGCAGTAATGTTTTCCAATGTTGACCAAAATTCGATGACGGCCCTATGATGGTCATCCCCTGATGGTCAAAATTATTCCGGAGTTCCACACTCACTGCGGCGCGCCTTGTAATTAAAGAATGTTTACGGCACGTAAAATCCCAGAATGCATTTCTCGTCTTTCGTGCTTCGTTTGTGGTCCGAGCGTCACGTCGCCCGTGTTACAAATAGCATCATTCGGCTGTGAACGGTGAATGATTAGAGCGGCATAGAATTGAGCGGAAGGCATCGCTACAATAAGGCGGCGGAGATATTCTCGGCCCTTCTTCAATTTCACTTTTGTTCTTTCGCAGAAGCTGCATAGGAAACGAAGTCAGGAACGGGAAGAACAGTGGGGCTGTATAGGCAACCAGCTCCAGCAGCGCGCCCAGCTACCGCTTGATATTACAGACCTACGCCTGACGTAATGAACTGCGGTCAATGTGCAATTTTTTTTTTACCTTGCCGCCAATGTATACGCAGCGACACTTTTTACAGTATAGAAGCCGGAAACGCGTCATGGTCGCCAAGCTTTACTTTGAATGAAAGCCCACAATGTGCCGCGCGACAAGCTTCTTATTCCGCGGGCTTTCTTTGTGGCTTGGAAATAACACTTAGGCACCACGTACTGAGCAAACAGAAAGCTGGTTTTGGCGATTGTTAAGAACGGCCTACAATTTTATCATTGATACTTTTGCTCTGAATGCAGTGTTACGAGCCGCCCCCTTGGACTAATGAAGAAGGCGACGATCACGGAGACGTTGAATGGGTTCGGCCATCTTGGCTACCTCTATAAATGGTTGGCACATAAACCGTGCCTTACTTTTTGTATTTTTGACGCCCGTCACAATACTATTTGAGAAGTGGGTGAGTAAAAATGACTAATTATGTAACTAAGTGAAATACCAGAAATTGTCTGACTTGCTCCAAGCGACGGCAAACAGCATCACTTACCTTGGTTCTGTCCAGATACCTTGCACTTGTCTATTTTTAAATTTTTCTCACAAGTTGCATGGGCCACATGGTATGAAGTACAACACTCTTTGTGTTGTGGCGTCACCTCTGTTTGGCTGAAGAGCGGCATGAACCACAAAAGGCGGCTTTCTCGGTGATGCAAAAGGTTCACCGAATTTGGATAAGGTGCACCTCACTCAGAAATTATGCGTCCGTGGTGAGTATAGATTCCCGAGGTACTGGCACATGCATTTTGTTTCTCGTGTTTTTTTTCTTTTTGTGAGTGTGTGTGTGAGAAAGGAAATGCATACTGCAATTTCCTGTATTACCGTATTAAAGGTCCCGCTCCATCGAGGGCTATAAAAAGCAAGAGTTGGGCAGCGCAATGTTCCGGCTCAATAGCAACGTTTATACGTGCTACAGCAGTGCTAACAGAGTGGTCAGAACGCAAGCCAAAACCATGTGCCGAAAGGCCGACTGTGGCGCTGAATTTCAGCCCCGTAGGAAAACAGTTTGCACTTCATTCAAGCATTGGCGCGCTTACATTGTTAATCTTCTCTAGGTAACTGCTTTTCATCGGCTAACGACTGTTACAATGTCATCGCTAGGCGCTACACGCGTCTACATATACTGTAACTTTCCCAAATGTGGTCGCTGACTGTACACGTGCAGTGCACCGCATTCAGAGGTGCCACTGGTGGTCACCTAGTGGTCGCATTCTAAAGTACGCTCAGAACAGAATAGCAGACGACGTTTTGCAGCAAGGATGGCTGAAGTCCGAGGAATCGATTTCACCTTTATTTGGGTGCCAGACCACCGCTTAAGCGGTTCCAGCTGCAGAAAGTGCGTGGGTCTCGGTAAGAGCGGACATATACACGACGTTACCGGAGCATGGGACAACCAAATACACTCACATTTATTTATTTATTTATTTATTTATTTATTTATTTACATGTACCTTACAGGCCTTCGAGAAGGCATTGTGTAAGGGGGGAATTACGGTAACATATTAGCATGGAATCGGGGAAAAAGGAAACATCAATATAATGAAAAGAATATTCACGCAGCGTGGAAATTTAGTAGGACATTAGCAAATACAATATGTAGAGCAATAACAATAAACGGTAAACAATAAATAATAGCATGATAACATTATAAGCGTTTTTGCATGTGTAGAGTAGAAAGTATAGTAAAAAATTAGGATCACTGAAATTATTTTATAAGCTTGTAGAAAAATTTACGAATTTATAGATAATAAGGCCACACTGAAACCTGGTGTTCTTTTTTTGTGTGTGTAGGCCTTCCGATTGCCGATTTGGCTCATTTAAGAGTGGGTATTTACTTTCTTTTGCGCATTGGCTTTGTCATTTCTCAGTACGTGGGTCGGTTCCAAGCCTGTTTATTTTGCTTTTATCTTATGCAATCAACTTGTTTTTACAGCATGTATACACTCTCATGAAAACTAAAACCGTCACGTTATTTTGGCTTCGGTCCGAAGCAAGCTTCTGGCGCGAAATATAGATGCGCGCGCCCTCTGTCGATGCGACGTGAGCAAAGCCGGGATATTGAAACACGCTAGGCCTATTACATTGCTTTTCGCGTTTCGTGCGTGGTCAGAGCGGCGCTTCGGCCGCGTTATCGAAGGGCTTTTGTTACCAATGTGATCAGTCGGCCTTGAGAGAGGGATAAGTGTGATAATTTCTTAACAAAACGTCGTTTCATGCTCTGAAGCGCACAAGTAACTGGACCGCCAATGCATTTCTCCGCAAAGTTCAGGAATTTATATCTCGAAACTGGTACCGTCCTGAGAATTCATTCGAAGTGGATCCGCCTTACAAAATCCACTGATTTAATTTGTAAATTGCAATTTGGGTCGTGAGATACTTAGCTAAAAATTAATTAGTGAGTTCTTGTTAATTAGTCGATTTTGCATTTCAACTTTTTGTGCAAGTAGTGTCCGCTACTTTGAGTACAGACCGGCTCATAAGCTAGAATTGAGCTATCTGCCACAGACAACCTATACCAAATTTTAAAGTGTTCGCTGAAACACCTTACATACATATATATATATATATATATATATATATATATATATATATATATATATATATATATATAGTGGCATGTCGTTCACTGCAGAGTGGTACACTCGCCACAGGCTTGGCACCCTGGTCATGTTGCTCGGTCGCTGCGAAGCTTTCTTTCGCCTGATAGCAAACAAAATTGATCAGGGGTGTGTGACACTTCTTGGTGAAGGAACTTTCTCTCATTCTGACACAGGTTTGACGTCCTGTAGTGCAAAGCGTCAAGAAGATACAGACCAAGTTAAATGGAGTGCATGGCTGTTGCATTCATTGCGGTCTCAAGTAGCATTCAAAGCAATTTTAAGGATATACTTAAGGACGACACCGACTAAGACACGGAGAAAGAAGTGACAATTAGTTGTTTGCACTTAGGGATAAGCTTGTACGAGAAAGAAAGTGGTTTTCATTGCAATGATTATGTTCTCTAACAATGACGTCAGTTGATAACTTCACTCTTTGTGCCCTCTGTTTTTCTGTTTACCTTTTGACTATAGGCGCAAGCTTGTTTTCCTAGTGTAGTTCCTAAATATTATTAGTACGCAGCCTGTTTTACCTGCAGTTTTGACGAGCAGATCGTTAGCAGTGCTGGAACTTGAGCATGTTTAGGGGGCGTTGACTGATCAGGAAGCTCGCGCAGAATTGTAACTTGGCGCGATATCAAAACGTAGCTCGTAAATCAGACTGGTGCTATAACGAACGTATCCTGCTGGTGATGAATGCAGCGAACTTATCAACCTCACTGCGGATTTGAATGTTTTACGCCACGACCGCTATGTCGCATCGAAGCCACTGTGAGCATCCGTTTACAACGTCGACCGCAGTGTAGCGTGACATGTTTCAGTGTTTAAGCAGCAGGCGGAAATCACGTGCTGTTCTGTTGTACGTGTCAGCGAAAGCTGCACACAAGCTGTATGGGCCCAACTGGCTTGCTTTGCTTCTTGCAAGCACCTCTACTTTGCAGCGGTGTTTCATCAACACGTGCGGGAAAAGGAGGTGCGGCTGAAGGCTATCATAGAGAGAACATCGGAAAATCGGCGAGATATCTGCTTGCGCCGAACGTGGCCATGAGCTGTGCGGCAAGTTACCAGTTTGCCGGAAGGCTTTAAGGCAGCGGTGGCGCACTACGACAAGCGGTGACATCCGCCGATTGCTACGCAGGCAGGAACGTCACTTCTAAATCTGCTTCCGTTCAGCACACTGGGCTGGCCGATTCTGATGTATGAGCCCAGTGGTATTCGCTCCACTGCAGCTACAGCACCGAAGTGCCGTAAGTTTCCACGATCCTTCACGTGCGGGGTTCCTTGGTTGGCGTTTACGACTTGACAATGCGGCTGCATACTTCGCAAAATCCGTTTTTGGAGATAGCTTGAAGCATATTTCAGCCGCGACCGTGCAAGGGCGAGTTATTTAAATTAGAGGCTAGGTCGATTGGCACCAAGACACGACATGGATATCATCGCCAGGCTGCCCGAAGCCGAGTCCCCTACTGGGCTTACCTTCGAGAACCTGAGCCACCTGGAACGTGTATTCCGCGAAGCAGTCGGACCGGGACATGAGTTGAACCGAGAGCAGTTCCGACAGATCGTGCAGTCCCGCAACGCCTTCTTTGCCGAGCGAATGTTCCAACTGTTCGATACCGACAAATCTGGCACCATATCGCTGGACGAGTTCATCGCAGCCATGAAGCGCTTCGCCAAAAAGTCGCAGGACGACAAACTCACGATCCTGTTCCAGCTTTATGACGTCGACGGTGATGGTCTCATCCAACCGCAGGAACTGCGAGACGTGATGCGAGCGTGCATGGAAGAGAACGGCCTTCAGTTTACCGAGTACGAACTCGACGAGTTGACCAACGTGCTCTTCGAAGACGCCGACCGCGACGAAACGGGGTCTGTGACTCTGGACGAACTCCGCTGCCAGCTTCAGAGCAGACCGGGTCTTTACGAGAACCTGACCGTCAGTGTGGAGCGCTGGCTCCTTCCGCCCTCAAGTCGCCGTTCCGGGAAGCCAACGCTTACGTCGCGTTGGCCCAAGAAGCTTACGCGGATATACGTAAGGAACAACGCAGTAAGCGTAGCTTTTTGCTTTTTCTTCTTCGCCCTCCAGTTGACGGTGTTCCTGAGTCGTATGGAAGCTGAATCGATGAAGCACCGGGACCTCAGAGAGAGCATCGATCGCTACTGGTTTCAAGTGCTGACCTGGCAGATGGGCGCGCTGGCCGGTTTGAACCATTCCGGTGACAGTCACTATTTCAACACTCAAGACGGCGCCGAAGTTGAGTGGATGCCCGACGCGCCAACCATGGGTCTGCACAGCAAGTACGAGCTTGTCGCCCGCGAGTTCGGCCAGCTCCTGAACTTCGTCTGCGCTTTCACGGCACTTCCAGTACTAAGGCACTGTGTCACCTGGCTTCGTAGCCACGGTGCGGGCCGGTTCCTCCCACTGGATAGTAGCATATACTATCACAAGCTGACAGGTTGGTGCATATTTGTGTATAGCGTTCTTCATACTGTTGCTCACGTGCTAAACTTCGTTCGCCTCTCTAAGGGCGACTGCCACATGCTGGCGCTGTACTTGTTCACGACCCATCACGACATCGGCTGGGTAGGCGGCACTGCGTCCCTGACCGGTTGGGTTCTTCTAGTTGTCCTCACTGTGATGGTCGTGTGTTCGCTGCCCTGCCTACGTCGCAGCGGCCGGTTCGAAGTGTTCTACTTCACCCACCTGCTGTACACCGTCTTCTGGTTCGTCCTGGTACTGCACGCGCCCAACTTCTGGAAGTGGTTCCTCGTCCCCGGTCTGCTGCTCGCGATGGAGATGTTGGCGCGTGCCTGCAGGTTTTTCAGCTCGTACGGCATGACGACGGTACTCAAGGGGGTCATCTTGCCCTCCAAAGTGATCCACCTTGTGCTGAAGAAGCCTCCCGACTTTGACTATCACCCCGGGGACTACATATACTTGAACATTCCGTGTCTGGCGCGATTCGAGTGGCATCCCTTCACCATCAGCAGTGCGCCTGAGAAGGACGACGTCATATGGCTTCACATTCGCTCCTTCGGGGGCTGGACGAACCATCTTTACCAGTACTTCGACAACTTCAGGCGCGAAGCGTCTGAGCTTCCTCCATCCGGAAGGGTAAGTGAACAATGAAATTATTCTTCCTTCAGGGCGCAATGCAGAATAGAAGCTACATGATTAGTTTCGATGCTATTGAAAAAGCCTGCAGTGTAGAGCGTGTGCGCTGTTTCCGTCGAAATTGAGGGGATACTGCCGCCATAGAACTACGTGTTTCTCCCTCTGAACAAGATTATCCTACAGAGAATGGCATGAACAAGCGACCACTGAGTATGCAGAGCATGCTCAATCAGTTTGTTGCAGAAACAGTTCTGCTTCTACAAAGATGCCTACGGCTTCAATCAAATAGTTATTTTTTTGCTGTTGTCGTTCTTGCTGCATATTCCTGTATTAGTGAATCGGCGTAGTCTGAAGGTGAGATATCGCCATATATTTCTGCGAAGCGCGAAGGCCAGAACTGGTGGCTACACAGCTGAAAAATAAATAAAAAAATAAAATGCATGCGAAATCTGACCAACGCTGTAATCACACTCACCACCCGAAGACTCCCGTTTTTCTTTATCACCGAAGGCCCGCACATAGCATTGCGCCTTTGATAACGTCTTTTCGGACACGATACAGACACGCAAAACGTCACGCGAGAGAAAAGTGCGTGACACGTGAAACGACGCATTTTAAGTGTTGCAAACACAAGTGTAATAAAGATGCAGTAAAAGATCAATGAGAATGCGAATACAAAATTCGACTACAAAATCCAAAAAGAAAGCTCGTGTACCGTGCTTTAGGTGCATGTTAAAAACCCTGAGATGGCAAAAGAATCTGCACCCGACCGTGCCGTTTCGGGACGTTAAACCACGCAATAGCTCTAGCAGCTTCTTTCTTTCGCATACTCTGGTCTCATCTTTGCATTTCTATATCCGTTTCAAATATGTCGTATATATTTTGCCTACGTAGGTGAGCGCCTCGGATTTGCGGTTGCGTTCACTGGACGGAATCGAGGGTGCCTACCTGGACAAGAACAGGCTCAGGGACTCGGAAAGCGTGGTGCTTATGCCTCGGGGCACGCAGCCGAGGGACAGCTGCGCCTTTCTGGACACCGGCCACGAACTGCAGGCCATCGTCGGGAGGGGCCTCGAGACAGGGGCGCGCTACGCGGACTACACGAGCCTGATCATCGCCAGAAACCCGTTGACGGTGCGTATCGACGGACCCTACGGCTCGCCTTCGAGCCACATCTTTCAGGCCCAGCACGCGGTCCTTGTCGCTGCTGGCATTGGAGTGACGCCGTTCGCGAGCATCCTTCAGAGCATCATGTAC
The DNA here is from genome assembly GCF_023375885.2 of Dermacentor andersoni. NCBI lineage: Eukaryota > Metazoa > Arthropoda > Arachnida > Ixodida > Ixodidae > Dermacentor > Dermacentor andersoni. The sequence continues at coordinate 67,992,680 of NC_092822.1, forward strand.
AGGTAAGCGTACCGTTGATGAGGCACTGACGTCCTACTTAAGACTATTCACTCTTTCTTTTGCATTAAGTGCAATGTCACAGACCTCGAAACCCTAGAAAATATGGGGACGAGCCTCGGAAGACCATACGTGATCTTTACAATAGCTTCGCGACAACCAGCTTTGGTTTCCTTTCACAGGATGGTACTGCCTTGTGACGTCATGACACAGTATGCGGTCACGTGGGAGCCGGACTTTACGACTCAAGCACATGACTCCGCTCCGGCTCGTTAAGTTGCCTCGTATGTTGCTAATCATTGTGTGGAACGATGTAGCAGCATAGCGATGCTGGAGCGAATGTCAAGACGTCTCAGTGGTCTACTACCACGTGACCACATGCTATGTCAGGACGTCGGAACAGAGTAGAAAAGAAACGAAAACTTGCTTCAAGGAATCGATTATATTAAACTATTTTAGGACGCTGCAAGGCTGGCATTGTTCTTCTGGAGTTTAGACGTACCGAACCTCTAAAAAAAAGAAATTAAAGCAAAACCAGCAGACTAAAGATATGTTGTTAATACCCCTGTAATGCACTGTTAGCCTTCCATTTAGTGTATGCTTACTCGTGCGAGCATATTAGAGCACAATCGGCCTTCGCAAGCCGAGTGTATTCAAACAAATGGTTGGAGCTGAAAAGCAGTGCTTGAATTTGTATGGGGAGAGTCAAACAGAAGCATTTTTTAATGTTGTAGAAAATGTTGCGCTTGTTATGAAAAAATCTTGCAATAGAAAACGCAAAAGCTCGAGATGAGAAAGGCGACCGATCGCAAGCCTCAACTGAGCTATTCTTGTCCGGCCCATAGTATCATGGTTAGTTGTTTCTGATGGCCGAAAAATTCGGTAGAGACGTTGCACGTGCGCGTTTGGACAATGCATTAACATCACTGTTCAGCCCATGAGAGAAATAGTCCATGTGCAGAAAAACCACATCTGTTTGGGTGGGTTTATTGAGTGGTAGCTAGTAATACTTTTGCTGCGGCTGCAGTTGACACTGTTCGGACGTACTACGCATTGGTAGGTGGAATAGAACACCTTTGACGTGCAAGCCAGTGCGTTGAAACGCTTGGCGCGTTTCCATTCTGCCGCGCACGCATCCCTTGAAAGGCGGAATAGAACACCCTTAACAATTTTTCATGTGCAAGCCAATACCCTGAGACATTTCTAATGCTTCGCATAGTGTAGATGTCATCTACAGTTGAGCCTGCCACACTGCTTACGCATTTTCACAGGTGGCTAAGATCCATAAGTGGCGACTACATTCTCAAGTTGAGTTCGATAAATACATAGACTTACAGACAATGACATAGTTGCAACATGAACAAGTGATCTTTTACATATATGTACGAGGATACAATTGATAGGCGACAAAGAGGCACGTGTACATTTTTAAAGTACACGCTGTAGCAAAAAATACACAAATGAGGCCGTGAACATGTACGCTCAATGCAACTACATCCACTTGAACCAAGCACGTAAAGAAGCATAACCAAATTATCTTATCCGCGTGACGACATAGTGTAGTCATCCATCTGGCTGCATTGTAGCAACGGGCAGATCTGTCAATTTTGCGAGTCTGTAGGAGTAGTTCACAGTCTGAGGCAAATAGTTAAGTTCGAAAACATTTACCCAGCGGATTTTTCGCCTTTGTTCCTGTAAGGATCGTATCTGCTATTCGCCCGCAAATTCATCCAGAAGCAATGACATAAAGCACGAACTGCTCCTTTTACACGACTCTTTGTACTATGCAGATAGTCTGCTCTCCTACACTGCTCTATTGTCTTTAGCAGCTGATTCGCCTCGAAATAACCACTCTCCTTGCCATAACACTTCTCTCTCGATTATTGAGGTTTTGTTCTCTTCAAATAGGTATTACCAGGCACGGTCCACGTGCCCGCAATGTAGCCACTGTTGGGTCGAGAAGCTCCCGAGCAGCGTCATGAAGCTTCGCAAGGTTGACTTCATCTGGATCAACCGCAGCCAACAGTCTCTCGAGTGGTTCGTGCGACTGCTGAGCGACTTGGAGGCCGAGCAGGCGCTCCTGGGGGACGTCCTGGAGCGGTTCCTGGACGTTCACATCTACATCACGTCGGCGCTGAGTCGTACGGACATGAAGGCAGTGGGTCTCCAACTAGCGCTAGACCTGCTGCACGAGAAGGACAAGCGGTGTCTCATATCGGGGCTCAAGAGCCGGACCCAGCCCGGCAGGCCCGACTGGGAAAAAGTTTTCCAGGGGATCAAGGAACAAAAGAAAGGAAAGGTGACCGTGTTCTACTGCGGACCGCCAGCGCTCAGCCAGATTCTGCACGATCACTGCAACCGGCACCAGTTTGCGTTCCGCAAGGAAGTATTTTAAGCGAACCCAAATAGTGTCGTCGTGTATGTATTTTCTCGCTTTTATGGGTTCCGGCTGATGCCCTTGTAGCAAGAGCTGAACGATACCAAAAGCTGTCATTTTACTGTCGCGTACGTTTTAAGAAATCCCGAGATATATTCGCGTTTTATTGCCGTTCGGTTACAACATTTTAGCAAACTGGTTGCGTTTATTGCACTGTTAACTAACACTAAGTGTTCAATTATTCTCTTGTGCAGATGTTCTTAGCTTCACACGATGAATTAAAGAATACGCTCAAAGTGTGTGGTTTCAACGAAACCAATAAAACTGTTATTCAAGAAAGCTTTCTGTGATATTGCTACACTGCCTTTATCCCATGCCGTTCTATATTGCGGCTGCGAAGGCAAGAATGACAGTGTTTTTGATGTAGTGCGCCCAGTTTGGTTGTTTACAAATTGTAAATTGTTTACAATGTACAAACAACCGTAAAAGTTGTTTACAAATTGTCTGTCTCGCGCGACGGGCGCACCATTGACAGTAAGTAACACCAATGTTCAGCACTGGGTTCGAGCTCTTCGACCGGTGTTCTAACGATATGACGAGCGAGTTGGCGTGTCGCACCACTTGATGTGACTACTGTTCTGTAGCAATAACAGCGTGCCTGCGTGCTGGCAGCTACCAGGTGCCTGGCAAAGCGGGTGGGATGGGGAGCGGCGCTGCAGGTGACGCACATCGATAATGTACGAGGTGCATCCAACGAAAAAACCATCGGCGTTCTGCACCAATTGCAACACCATCCCTTAACGTCTATCGTTTACTCTGGCCGTGCTCGCAAGCTCGCATAAACTGCGAACAGCAGAAGCGCAAGCTTGAGGAAGCAATCCGGAGCGAAGAACTAGCTCCCCAGCTCTAGGCCGTCCAGCAGGTCCACGACGCCGCCGGGAAACTCGACCTCCCGGTTCCGTCGTGGGAGACGCCCACTCCATGAGAGCCCAAAGCTCTCGCGGCCTGCAGGACCTCGAATAAAGTCTATTTCCTTCCTTCCTTCCTTCGTAGCTTCACGTTTACTATCCCCTCGAAACATCTGCGTGCACCCTGGTATGGTATGCCACGGCCAGCACGGCCGAACTTGAACGTATCGGCAACGCAGCATATGGCCGCGTTCCCCAGCCTTTTAGTTCCGCCGCCTGATTCCTGCCGCTGCTGCTAGTGGCGTGCGGACTCTGCTTTAACCCAGGAACCTAGATGCAAGCCCTGTTTTAGGTTGATCACACCAAAATTTTCACCGTTATTTACCGCCGAATTCGCTGAGCATCCATTTCGGTGCCCCATCTCGCTACAAGTCGCGGTGCATTCCTGCTTTTTTTGTCGCGCTCTGATGTATCCATGTTGGCGCACGATCGCTTAACTTTCTTTGGTTTTCAACTAACGCCCACGCGAAACCTGCATACATCTTTAAAGGAGTACTTACACAAAATTTCGGAGTTAACGTGCGAGTTCAATTTATGCGGGCACATGCACACATTGTCTGCAAAATATCAGTCGCGAATATATAGTTTAGAACATATGCAACATCAATGTTGAAGTACGTGCACGCAGCCAACAGCAAAGCGCAGCACCTCGCGGCATCAACATCAAGGAAGGATTGTAAACAACTGAAAAAACGCTACGTCACGAGTTCGCGTTGTTCTCGGGGCGAGCCCTGCGAGCAAGTATCTCGCCGCTCCGATCACCCAGGTGTGTATTTTTTTTTTTCGCGGCAAATGGCAGCACAAAATCGGCTAAAATTTGTTTGAGAAACGAAATAACTCGGAGTAAAGTGACCTCGAAAGTGTGCATGTTTTAAAACGTTGCGCGAAATAGTGAATCGCTGGCGTGATTTCGATACGCAAGCGGTCAGCCCAACCGCCGCTGCAACCGTCTTTGCGAAGCGGCTCCCCTGGCTACATGTTTTCTCATCGCTACCAACGGCGTCGGAAAAACTAATTGTATTCTCACTTACGAGCGACATAAATGTGCAGACCTTCATTGTGCTGACAAATATAGGTACTTTATTACGAGCTTCGAACAGATCGCAAGGGCCATGGGCCTTGGATCCGACTGCCAGCGAGCTGGGCCTATACCATACCGTTTCCCAGCGATCGCCAGCTCACCTGGCTTGCTCGTTCGCTACCGTCGGCGTCGGTAAGCGGCAGAAGTAGCCCGAATTCATGCGCGCCGCTGGACGCTTAGAATGGACCCCGCTGAAGAGCAGTCAGATTTGCTCGTTTCGTTTGGAGCGTGCCTGGTATAAGCAATAGCCACCGAGCTTAGAGCCGTGCGATGGCCTTCCACCAAGACTACGAACCCCCAAGCCTGATGCTGTGCCAACCTTTACCACGCCTTATGTCCTGCTCCGGAATATGCCTCATTCCCAAAGCGCTCACGACAAATGGTTCATACTACATTTAGCGGTGCGTACGGATATCGATAGTTGTCGCTGGCCGCACTTTCCGTTTCACTGCTTCGTAGTGGATCCAGTCAGAAGTGATTGGCCAGGTCTAATACGCCAGCGACTCCCACCTGCAGGATATAGTCGCCGCTGGAGGACGGAAAAAGAGCACGACGATGATGGCGAGGACATTGCAAATCACGTGCAGGCGTAGCAGACGAACTAGCAACACGAAGCTCGCGAAGCTTCTTGCGAAGTTATTTATTACGCTTTCTGTTTACAAATTTCCAACCAATCATACTTTTGTAAATAAACCAGGGCAGTTATTCTCTTCTCTCGTACGTGTTTATTGGGAATGGTTTCTTTTAAAACAAAATGTTTGTTCAGGTGATCAATTTGCAAAGTCACCTAGCTTTTTGAAGCCAGAAAGAGGAAGTATGTGTAAATCCCCTTATTTTCCATCATTCCAGTTCGACTGAACCGCCATAACTGCAGCTCCAGTAGACAGTAGTGCCAGTGTTCACTTATAGTAATTTTTACAGGAACCCTTCATGGCAATTCCGACCTTTAGATTTAGGCATGTAGACGGCAAAAACTCGCGCGCGACAGGAAGTGCTTCTAGGGCTCTTCGATGAACGCTTCCCGCAAGTGGCTTGAGCGAGAACATGCTCCCTTTACGAAACCGGAGAAAGTATAGCAGCCATTTACGAAAACGCGCGGAAGAGCTAAAGGAAGCTGCCCCGTTTTAAAATGCGATATTAATCATAGAGAAAGTCTACATTCAGCAGGACCGGAGACTCCCATAGAGCCCACCTGTTGAATTGACTGTGGCGCAACAAGGGGATGGGATTAACACTTGAACTACGCTTCCGATTTTGTTATTGGCCGCGCGCGTTTTGAACGTTAGCTGGCACGCCGCTCGCCGGCTGCGCAGATCGGCGCGGCATTCTATTTTTATTTTTTTATTATTCCTTCTACTGCTCAACCGCGCGCGGTCTTAGTATGGAATTGTTTTAGCATCTAGTAAAAATGATCATGGACGATCTTTTCAAGCCTATATTGAATCTGTGCCACGTGCATATTCATAAACTAGACGCAAGATGCCTTGTAAATGAGGCAATGTTTATTTTGCTCTATATAAATACTCGTTCCGGGCTTTTTGTGCATTCATCCAACGTTGTGGCACCAGGTAGCCAGCAGTCGACATGTATTCGTTGTCACTCCACCACAGTGATGCCGCTGTGGTCGCTAAGTCACGGTCTATCCAACTTCCCGATCTGCCTCTCGTGATGCTGCCGTAGTCATGCCTTCGGCTCCGACCCAGTGGTCCAATGTGTCTAATAGCGTCAGCCACTAGGCATGTGTTAGGGGGTTGCGATGCCTTCGTGGATGTTGCGTCTTCGTCTTTGCAGCTTTCTCATCCGACGCTTCTGATGCAGTCGTCGTCATGCCTTCGTCATCACACGTCGTCATTTCGCTGTCGTATTATCACTATTATCGCTTCAGTAAGGTAGTCCCTTTTACGTCCTGCCGTCTTGGTAATACAGCCTCCGTCATTCCAATGATGTCAATATTTCTTCGTCATTGTAGTGCAGTGATACTGTCTTCATTTAGCCTCGATTATGTCGCCCTTGTCGTGCCGTCATCGTCAGAGAGTCGCTCTCCTGCCTCCATTGTCAGACCGTCGTTGTAATGCCGTCCTGGTCGTGCCATCATGGTCCCCCAGCTTCGTCATGCGACTCTTGTCATGCCGTCGTCGTCATGTCATCGTCGTCGTACAGCTAGGTTTCGTGATATAGTCACCGCCACGCCATTGAGATCACGAACTCGTCTTCACCCAATTGTCCTGATGCCGTTGTCCACATGTGTAATGCCATCTTCTTCACTTCATCGTCGTGATACAGGTGTCGCCTTGTATTCGTTGTGACACTGTCGTCGGGATGACAACGCTTCGTCATGTCATCGTCACTGTGCCGTCATCATACAGTCGTCATCAAGCCGCCATGTTCATGGCCGATTATGGCAAGCGAGCGTCGTAGCCAAGTTGGAAGATATCGGAGTATGTGATATATAGCCAGATCAACGAAAGCCTGAGAATAACCACCTGCGCGTAGTAAATGATCACTTCAATAATCTTTTTTTTTTTTTGCTACATTGCTCGAATACTATTCACATTACTGTCGCCAGTCATTGTCTGAAGAATTCTGCCGTAATTTCTTTATATTCTTGTATATTAAACTTCATCATTTAGTCACGTGCAGGTCAAGCGCGTTGGCTTTTATGCATGAATTATTGAAGGTTTCAGCGTAATGACTGGTGCCCGCGTGCCTTCCAGCAAGTACTACCGTACTACACAAATTATGTCACGCAAACAATCTGATTACACACTGCACACTACACACTACACACAAGGGATAGAACCTTCGTTAACACTTGAAAAACGTCCGATACGGAAAAACGCGTCTTGCGCGGAGCGACAACTCCTAAATTTGTTAGCCGGTAAAATTAGGCCACCGCAAAAATACAAACGAGTGTGAGTGTCAATATCGTGCTTTTGGGATTTAAAGCCCAATATTTATGTTTTTAATGCGAAAGTATTAAATTGCTTATGAGGGGAAAAATCCAGCGTTGGTGCCGTTACCACACGGTTACGAGCCCTCGACCTCTGGAGTCCAACCAACGACCTTTGGCATAATTAAGGGGAAGGCAATTAAGGCAGAGTTAAGATAGAATTAGGGCACTCGTACCCACGACCTCTGGTGGAAGTCGAGCCCACGACATTCGGGGCTAATTGAAGCGAAGTTAAGGGGCAGTTAATTAAGGTACTCAAACCCACGAACATTTGTAGGAGTCGAGCCCACGGCCATTGGGGTTAATTAGGGTGGAGTTGATTAAGGTACAGTTAATTAAGGCACTCCAAACATTGACCTTTGGTTTTAAGGCAAATGTAATTAAGGCACAGTGAATTAAGGCCTTTGTCAGGAGTCATACCCCCGACCGTGCGTTGTGGCCTAATGTCTAAGCATTGCGCGGTGGTCGCAATCCTTTCCCATTCGTCCCCGTAGGGAGAACTAAGTGCCCCTTGACTACTTTTAAGCGTGAAAACGAGACGCATGGCAGTGCAGGAAGGTTGTACAAATGCGTGTCTCGCCTTTCTCATCTATAGCAGTGTTACACAGCATGCAGAACCAATCGTACCATTTAATGTTAGCGCATTCTGATCCCGAATGCACAGCAATGTCATGAAACATTTGGAAATGCCGGCTGCCACTTGGGAAGTGCGTTGAAAACGTTAGCGCGGTCGCTAATAAAATGAAGGTATTGCTGTTTCAAAAGACGCACAGCACCAAGCGTTGAAAGCATTGGGTTTCACGACAAAATGGATGGCAAGTTTGGCATTTCTTAGAGCGCAGCTCTTAGGCGCCCATTCCTACGTTTAGCCTCGGCGTCTCTGGGCGACTACCCTCGGCAAACCGAGCAAACGAGCATAGCGACGGAAAGAGAAGCGAACGTGGAACGCAGCGGGGGATGTAAGACGGCGATAGCGAAGAGAACAGGAAGAGGTAGGCGGAAGAGGAGACTACATCGGAACCATGAGGTGGAAAGTGGAGGACGAGGGTACAGAGAAAGCGTGCGAGGAAAAGCGCAGAGCCGCGCAAGACGGGCTCGGCAGCGACGACCGCTACGATCCGGCGCCAGAATAGGGAGCCGTCGTTTGTTCACCGATGACACGCGGTGAGCGCGTCCACCGATACCATATATAGAAATAAAGGGCTGCATGAGTGGAGGTCTGTCTGCGGCGGCTGCTACTGTGAATCGCGCCCACTCGTCACCCACGCGCTGCCGTTCCAGATCTCCCGATATCGATAATCGAGGCCTCCGCCCCACACTTCGCTCCGTTTGAAATGTGCCGCACGAGACAGACTGTCCAAAGCAATCAACATATCCCGAAATGAAAACACGTGTAAAGCGGCGCTCAAATTTTGCATTCTGGAGTGTCTTAATCGTCGGCGAAACTTTTTTTCTAGGTCTTCGCAACTTTTTATTGAACTATGGTTTCCTTTTTTCGTTAGTTGCAGAAACATTCGGCATGTATTTCTCAACAAGATCGGGAAATTATTCCTAACAAAGAATCTAATTTTAGTTGAGAGAGGGACCTTAGAAAATTATGGCAGAAATGATTGGTTCAAGAAAAGTCACACTTCGGTTTTGGTAGCATAATAATTAACTGCGTTCTGATTATGGATCTTCTTACGCTGAAGCCCAAGAAACGACAAAGGCACCTGAAGTGTTAGTTGGAGCACTTCATGATCCCTGAAGCCATCTGAAAATGATATCGGACGCACGGTTTCCGGGTCTGTACATAGTATCAAGTCTAAAACGTTAGTATTGCGGGTGGATTCGTCAATTACCTGAAAAAGATTATAATGCAGTGTCAAGTTCACGAAATCGTTTGCTGCGCTACAAGAGGATGTCAACTGTGGTCAATAAATTTGGGGGAAATTAAAATCCCCTAGAAGGTAAACATTACTAGCGGGACATTTCTGGCCGCAGATGATTAACAACGGAAACGCAAATTTCCGAGGGGGGCGATAACAGCCACCAATTAAATTATTTGCACAAGCGGTTTCGCAAGCAGCCCAGGTAATCTCAAGGGAGGACGTGGTGTCAGGTTCAAAAGAAGAAATGCCTCTATTTACTGCAAGCAGGACACCACCACCCATTTTATCAGTGCGGGCACGCTGATATATGGTATATCGGCTTATGTTGGGGAGAATTTCACCATCAGTGATGCTCTGATACAAGCGTGTTCCGTCAAAGCAAACATGTGAGGAACGCTGCTTTCTATAAAAAATAAAACAGGTCAGATAGCGCTTATTCTGCAGGCTACGTATATAGGTTTGTTCGATTCAGAAAAAGGTGCACGGAACCGCAAACGAAAAGGTGCAGGGGGTGCCAGTTATGGTGTGCCGGGCTGTACCCACTCGCTGGAAGGTTGAAGGGTGCGCTGCACCGCGGCGGCACCTTGCCTTGCACCCCGTTCAATCGTGCACGGGGGTGCCGGGTGCACCGCTGCACCTCGGAGAATCGAAGGCCTAGGTGCAGCGCACCCTGAATAGGTGCAGAAGGCGCAGAGGAACTTGGCTGAATCGAATAGACCTTATAATATATGATAGCGTGACCAACAGAGTCACGTCAATGAGGAGGGTGAGCTTAGGAACCCGAGAACCTGTAGCTTTCTTTAGGTGTCTGCTACTCAGTACAATGGTGCCAGTTACAACATCGTACACGTAACGCTTGTTTCCAATGCGCAATCTGTCAAAAGACAACTTGAACAATTGCTCCATGCTCTGAGAACCTTTGTTGATCCCCACCATACCCGCCGGGATACTCACCGTGCCATACAGTTTATGCATCGAGAAGCTACCCAAACACAGCAAGGGAGGCAAGGAAAGCCCCACGTTAAAATAAAATATTTATGCACTGCTTACCTACACGCTGGAATCTGAGAAGCGAACCTTTCGTAAAACATTTAAATGAATGCCATGCAATTTATTAGTATTACCATTGTGTTCAAAGGGGCTGATTGGTTCCTCTTTAGGATAAAAATAGAACCAGCGCGACACAGGACGAGCGAGTAAAGAGCACAGGACAGAGCGCTGTCCTGTGTTCTTTACTCGCTTGTCCTGTGTTGCGCTGTTTCTGTTTTTATTTTAATGATTATTATTCTACACCAGAGTGTTTACTGTCGTCTAAACATCTGCGTGCCAGTTATCCTTTTTAGAGTCGGAGACGATCACACTGAAAAATGGTTTGTCAGATGACTACAGATGACGTCAAAATCATACTTTCTCTCGCTGAAGCGTCCTTTTCGCATTCAGAAACGAAGACTATGTAGGTCACAAGATTGCGACAAAAGTCTGGGAGTTAAGTGCAATTGTGGTAACACGGAGGCTAATCCTTACGGGGGCAAAACGATTTACGTGTAGAGAAAACACTCAGTGCTCAATCGTCGCAGTAGTTTTCCACAGAAATGAACCCGGCATGGCGCGCTTCACCTTCCGTGTGCTTCCATAACCATTTGCAGGGCTTACAATGTCGATAAGTCAGCCTTACAATGTCGATAAGTCAGCCTTACTCTTGTAAAACGCAGTATGTACGAGTGCCGCCCAGGACAATCAAGAAAAAGCGGCGCGCTTGAAAGGTTCGACAAGGTACAGGTCGACGCCGCGTGATGACGCCACCGACTCAGGTGTCCTGGCCGGTGGCCCGAAGGTGCAGTGTATCAAACGGCAAAACATTGCTTTTTGAGGAAAGAGCGGGCTGCTTGAGGACGAAACCATTCAGGAGCAAATATTCGCATCCGGAGGAAGCATATGCATCTGCTGCATAAGAATTTCGGAGGCATCAGCACATTTTCGTGCACTGACAATATATTCATTTGGCCGAAATCGCGCCCAGCTTTACAAAATCACTGAATGAATAAATTTTATTGAAAAAATGGACGGCTTCATGCCTTATGCTGGGTGCGAGAGGATGGGTAGGGAATAGAAAAGAAACTGGCGGGGAAACCCCACCGCCTGCCGCTGAAGACGAGATGCTAAAGGAACGTCAACGCTCTCGGTGGCGACGAAACTTCTCATAACGTCCCTGATCACCGACATCCGGCCGGCCACGGCATCTCCAGGGCGTAGTCCCAGATAAACTGTAGGGCAGCCCCCACTTAGCCCCGGGCGGAAAAATCCACTCCTCGAAAGGGGTTTCTTCTTTTTTTTTTTTTTTTTTTTTTTTGCAGTGCCACGATGGCGGTCGCGCGGCATCCTCGAGGACTCAGCAATCCCAGAGCACATGGCGTTTGATGGAATTATCTCCCGCAGTCTCTTGCGCCGGGCGGTAGATGCTTCCGCCCACTCACGATGTCACTCTCTCGGAAGAGGAGAGGCAGGCACGGGTATGACTGTGCTCACCGCTGTTTTTGTGCTTTCAGTGTTTCTCTTTCTGGGGACTGTTAGCGCAATGAACAACTAAATTCTTGGACCGTACTCCTGGCAGTGCTTAAGGGATTCCCTTCATAACAACGTGCCAATATCCTGTTCACTAAATTTTATTATTTCTTGCTTCGGTGATTTCATTTCTCATGCGTGGCCAATCTTTCTCGTTGACACGGCCATGTCTGATCGAATTGATTTCGTAAACTATCATTGGTACCGGCCCGAGAGAAGAAGACAAAACTGAAGTGGTCGCGAAGCTCACGTGTGCGGCACAAAATTTTTGACCATGATTCGGTAGCTCTCGGTTCATCTAGAGATTTCTATGTGACCTAAATTGGCCTGGACGTGTGGGACATAGCCAGCCGTGGAGGCGTGACTGCGCACATTTCGAACGAAATTAGAGGTAAGGTAGCGTTTAACTCAGTCTTGGCTCATGCGAACACAATGTGATGAGCGCTTCGTATGCACGTCAAGGTCCAACACAGCGCTACACTTTGCGTATGCATTGGTCTACGCCGTATCGTAATCTGCGCAAGTTTAGTGGCTTCGGTTCTTGGCAGCCACCTTCGTATAGACCAGAATTCGCAGCGCTTTCGGGGTAGCCATCTTTTGCAGGGGAGTGCGGAAACTCGTGGTAAAAACAAAATAACCGCGACAATTCTCAGCCTGTCCTTATCCTGTGCTTGTCGCCAGTGTTTGCTCCCCACGGTTTTGTCGTCAGGTACCGCGTCATCAAAACCGCAGTCTGCCAAATTACATGCCCACGGCTGGCAACGCAGTCGAGATTAGGCACTCTTGATCTAAACGGGTGTTGCCTATGTTTATGGCTTGTAGTGTTGGTGAAGTCCTGCGTGGTACACTCACAGATAACAATGATATGGCACTGGCCTACACAGACATCAGTGCGAGCCGCTATTATGGTGCTGCTGCATGCGTTTGGTTGGAGACACCGGGGTGTGCGACCAATTTTTACTGTGCACGGAGAGACGCGTTCTGCATGAGTGGGACATTGACATTGTTTATCACTATGTGGCGCCTTCACAGATTATGTGACAGCGCTCTTCATTTTTTGTTATTCTCTTCGTTTGCTTTCTCTTGTCTTTTTATCCATTATTTAATACGCCTTTCCACTTTCTCAGTACAGGGTAGCAAACCGGCTCTATCCTCTGGTTGCCCTCCCGGTTACTTCTTAGTATTTATGCCTATGGCTCTCTCCCTTCCTGGTACGAGGAAGAGGGTTTATAGCACCATCGTGATCAGTATCACTCGACGGCTGACAGATGTTTTTGTTCATGTCTTTCTTCTGTGTTAAATCGGAACGTTTGTTCTTGATGTTGTCGGTTATTCACGTCTATGCCCGCGTCTTCCTATTTATTCGCGTCCCTAATTAAGACCGGTGGTTTTTACGCACTATAGAGCCTGCACTGCGCTCCAATAATTGTTGCGAGCTCCCTGTCTCACCTTTGCTTGAGTCCTTGTTTCGTGTCTGGGTCACTGCGTAGAATAACTGCTGTACTGAAAAGCTTCAATGCATCGCAGAAAAACCCTCTCACAATTACCTTTCATGCCACCGTCAGTCCAGTCCAATCTGAAATCGCCACTTGACGAAAATTTCCGCACAATTTTGAGAGTGAAGCGCTAGTAGACTACAAATCCTTGTACACACCTACCAAATTATAATGCGTCCTCTAGGGCAATATATGAAGGTCAAAACGCTGCGATATTGAGAACGCTGATGAAGACAGCGCATAATTCGCACATCGTACTCCATTGTTATTTAAGGTGGCAACTCTGATTTTATACGCCGGCTTAGTCCTCTAAATATGCCTGTATACCCAGTCGTTTCTCGGATTAATGATGTTTGTAGTGCCAACTTGATGCACCGTACATTTCATTATTCTGTTCCAATGCTCTACTCTGTGGCCTGTCCAGTCTCGCAAGAGTGCGAATATTCTAGCACCAGCGTCAATGCATTTGTTTCATCGCTTCAGGTATATTATTAGGTTCACACGTGTACGACGTCTCGTCGCGCAACTAGAACTGCATATGGGAACGCGTGCATTTTATCATTGCGAATGTACAAAGGGTAATATACAGCGGGCAAGAGTTAATAAACTGTCTCTGATATTGTTCAGCACCATACCAGAAAAAGTAGTAGCCGTAAGGGTGTTAATACTACTGTTTGTTAAAATCTGAAGCACTTTTCATGCAGTCCTAAAGGTACCAGAAGCTCTACTATGTATTACGTGGCGGTACGCATTTACATGTTGCTTCTAACAAAAATAGAGTAAACATCCAAACGTCCCCTTTGGGTTGACATTATTTTGGTTAAACCTCGCGCCACTTTCGCCTATACCACCGGTGTTTGGAGTAGGCCTGATAGTAGAAGAAAAAAATTATTGGTATTTATAATAAATACGGTGGTACCTCTTGCCTTACAGAAAACGATAGTCTCGGAGCATGACGTTAACCGGTAATTTTGTGTTTTTCGCACGTTGTGCAACTCGGAGCCTCCGCGCCTGTGGTTCTGAATCATGTAATAGCCGTATGTATTATACCTATAGTCTTGCAGTCCATTATTCTGATCCTCGTATTCTAGAACGTCACTCTCATCAGCACTCCAGCGTTACCCAAGGGAAGTAGTTACGGCAGTGCCACACCTCCACAGAAGTGGTCACTTCGCTTCTTTATCGTCCGTGGCAATTCTTGAGAAGGTTAGCGCGTTCATCAGCCGAGGGGCGGCGCATGGATATGAATAATAGAGTATATTTTATTAGAATGTGAAGACGTCTGTCCAGCGGTTGATTTAGGCACCACTGGCGTCCTTGAAGCCCTTGGGTTCAGCGGGAGCAGTGGAAAAGCAAACACGTCCGCAGTATGGGTTAGTAAGAGGCGATTGGAGGATTGGTAGAAGAAAAGCAGGGAAACAACAACAACAAAAAACGGACGTACAAAAGCATAGTTCGCAATAGGGGATCAGAAAATTTGATCGTGGAAGTTCATAGTGTCTTTTTTTTCTTTCTTTTTTTATTGTTTAATCTAGGTAGGACATTACGCAGTATAATAGCAAGAGCGTGGTGGCGTAACCCACCGCCCCGTTCCAAACGGACGCTCATAACATCCATCCATGTAGGGGAGAAAGAGGTACGAGTCGTGGATCGTTTGAGAATACGGAGTTAAGCCTCTCTATACATTTTACTCGGCTGATACTGCAAGAGAGGCAGCGAGAATAATTATTGAACGGAAATTTACCGCAACCATTCCTCGCTGTGGACTCCGTGGTAAAAAAAAAAAAGTTGTAAAGGAATCGTGCCCGAAGAATTAACTAGAAACGCTGGTTGTGTAGACATGCTTGTGTAGACGTGAAGAAAATTTTTTTTATGACCACTCAACGTTCAATGTACATCATACCTCATAATTATACCGAGCAGCGTTTCTTATTCTTTAACCATATTATGGCCTCTATGCATGACACAGGAGATTTCTGATTGGGATGATTTGAACACGCTAGCTTAAGGCGGTTTTCTCATTATTTCTTTCTTATTTAGTATAACCTCCATTCGGCGGCAAGATTCAGGTATTCGAGTTGGTTGCAGTTAGTTCAATCAATCTGCCAAGAAAATTTTACGATGTTTCAATTATTTTACGATGTGCATTCAAGATTTCCGCTATTCGACCTAGCATTGATGGTAAACCAGACATCTGTAGTTTTCGAATACTGCGAAAGTGTGGTATAGTATGGTAAAACTTTATTGTGGTCCCTCGGAACGTGCGTTAGCACGTAGAAAGCCTCTTCCACGCGAAAGTGCTGGAATTGTTTTTTTTTTTTTTTATTTTCACTAAGCGACTGAAGTCTCTTTTTTTCTCTCTTTTCCAGCAGTTTCGGGTTTTTGATTAAAATCCCGACGATATGCTTGTGATTGCGAAAATTCGTGTAGCACTTTTGCTATGCCTCCTGCTCTGCGCACCGTCGCAAGAAGGTCAGGCTTTGAGATACACATTGTCAAGGTGAGTGACTTGGCCCATTTTGAATGCGGCAATACAGAAGCGTGTGTAGTTCTGGATTAAACAAAAAGACCACTGCCGTCTTCTTCGGGAAATAAGAATTCACCATGACGGACACTTCTTGTGGAGTAAATTCCATTGCAGTGATTGCATTGGTTCTCGAAGCGGCGTAATGGGTATGGCGTAATAACGCACCGAGAATGACGTGAGTCTCCGATCTCTATACTAAGAATACTGGAGGTAAATCTAGCAATTGGTCTGAATAATGTGTTGGTTATATTCCCGTGCTCCTTTGCACACATTATATGCGGTCTGAGAGGCCGCTCCGCCAACGTTACCACCGAGAGTGACCAGCCTTGAACGGTTTAGGTTTAAAGAATAGAATCTGTGAAAGAATTTTTTTTACAATAAAGGAACCCTGGCGTCTGCATGACCTCATCAGTGTACAACCGCCGTAGTTCTTTTTATTCAGGCTAACTATCATGCGCTCTACCATATGACTCGGAAATGATGCACGGGTGAAGACAAAGGTAATAAGAACATGGAAGCTGGGGTCCAACAGTATTTCAGTGCCCTCTAGCAGCTTCCGGAGCAAGCACGAAGCTGGATCTCACATTCGCCCCGACCGGCGCTGGTCGCCAGATCAGGCCTAATGACCAGCTTCTTTACACGCACATCGGGGCGTTGTCCTCAGTGTCTGTGACTGAGGCGGTGGTGGCATAGGTATGTTCACTTGCGTCATGAAGTGTTTCTATAGCGTACGCGAACTGTAAAGACAGCTATGCTACTAGCGCCTTTAATCTAGCGACTGTTCAGCCACAGAAGTTGCGAATGACGCTCTAATGCGTGGGTGACAAAAAAAAAATCTGTTGGGGAGTTGTGAACTTGCTGTAGGCGCCAGTCTTACTGCAGGGGTGCTACAATTTCTTGCTTCCTCCCAAAGCTGGGCCAAACCACATACCAGTGGCATGCGGCTTGGCCCAGATTCGCTAGAAAAGGCTTTTCGTTGACTCTATAGTTAAGCCGCAGATCCCGTGTTCCTGTCACTTTTGACCACCATTGTACGCTGTCGTAAACGCAACTGGTTTAAGCCAGGGGCTCAAAATAAAATTCACTTACGGGGTTCGGTCCGTGGTTCAGTAATTTCATGCGCAACACCCTATATGTGTACCGCAAAGGTAGGCCATGTGTTTAAACTCACTGCAGAAAGCGTCGCATCGCAGTTGTAAAACAGAAGGCTGCTAAGTACTCCAGACAAAGCAAGTTATCGCTTTAAAATTAGAGTTTGGCGAATATCAACTTCTTTTGAATACGAATGTAATAGGAGTAGAACGCGTCGAATATTTAATCAAGTAGTCAAACGCAGACGTATATATTTACAGAAGGAATATTTTCTTCCGGTATAATTAGGCCTCACGCCTGTACTGACTAGTGCAAGAAAGACAGCTAACTGTCAGGAACAAAGGGTCACTTTTACAGGATATCCCTAATTGCCATTAAAAAAGATCAACAATAGCCTCTCAACATTACAGTGTTTCTCACTCTTACACTATTTCTCTCAAAACAAGACTGACACAGCTCACTAGGTAGGCCGTACGTTCGCAGGCACAGCACCATGCTTTCTGCAGTTTCATTGCTGAAATCCTTGGGGGCAATCAAAATAATGTAATCGGCAGCAGGGACCCTTCGGCTCTGCCGAAAACACCTCGATTCAACGCCACAATTGAGAAGCTTGAGCAAAGCAACAAGTGTAAGAGCCGCCGCGAACATAGGCGTCGTAGCCATTTTTGCTTATTCGGATAGTGTTGCCAGTACAAGTAATAGATTATGGAATTGCCATTAGGTAAACGTATGGAGACGAATAGCGCCTTAAAGAGAAGATCTCTTTGTGAATCCTCCTGGAATTTTGTGACCGTGGCTGCTGTCTCGGTGCTGCTGCTGTGTTGCATACGTGTCTGATGTTGGAATCACGTACCCCCCCCCCCCCCCCCCCCCCGCACAGCAGCCCCCGATGCCTTAACTATTAAGCCACAAAGAGACATGTCTGGGAACTAGTTGGCGCTTACTTAATTACATAATGTAGCGCAAGGGCGCAACCACAAATAGATACACAACATGACACAAGCGCTGCTAACAACTTTATTAAAATGCATTGAACTGCACTGTATGTACTCTTTCTAATGCGCAGATGGATCAGCGACAATCGACGTGCGACACTGAGTGCTTGTCGAAGCCGGCCAAATAATGAACTAATTAGTAATAATAGATCATCAATTACGGGGAGCATAACTTTTTTCTTTAATCTTGCAAATCATTTTGCCTGCTTCGATATCCACCCACTGCAGCAAGTCGACTGTGGCTCATGCACCTGCATATTGGAAATATTACATATAATGCAGCTCAGTTCCTTTCAATTAAATTGTTAGTAGCTCCTGCAAAGTGTTCTGTATCTCTTTGTGGTTGTGTCCTTGTGCTATTGTCATTAACATTAGGCCGGAATCGTACGTACACTTCTACCGTGCCAACGCCAAGTAACACATTGAGAGGATCACCGCGTGTTATGATAATTTCCATACTATGGTACATACCCTCAACGGGGCATGGGCTAAAAATATGGCGGTACATTTAAGATATGTAAGAAAAGAATTAGGGAATACAAGCCAATATATGAGTTGTCACGTTGCGTATAGCACGGATGCGTGAGAGCACATACGGGACGGCAGCTTTTTTTTTCTACACAGAAGACGCAGATGTGAAATAGGCAGATTTGTAGCATTTCATTATTCGCTTCACGAAGGCTGCGCTTCACATATATACGAAAATGTGCGTTAGATGTGCATAATTTTTTTCGAACTCACTTCTTTCACTTCAAAATACTGCTTGAGAGCTCTCTATTTAGTTAGTATAAGCTAAGACGTCGGTGAGTTTGCCCGCCGGGGTTGCTTAGTGGCTTTGGTGCTTCGCTGCGAAGCACGAAGTTGCGTGATTAAATCGCGGCCACGAAGGCCGCATTTCGATGGCGGCGAAACGCAAGAACACTTCTGTACTTAGATTTAGATGCACTTTAAAGAACCCCAGGTGGTCAAAATTAATCTGGAGTACCCCACTACGGCTAGCCTCATAACCAGATCGTGGTAATAACTCGTAAAACCTAATAATTTAACAACATTGTGTTTATTCAATCACGATCGAAATTTGTAAGTCACTATGCCTGGTGTTCTCACGGTTCCTTCTCTTGCCTCAAAAGGCGCTCCGTTAGAACTCAGAAGAGGGATGACAGCGGACAGTTTCTGACACCCTTGATCGAGAAGAAAGCCGTCAGATCCGCCAGGGATGCCAGCTTCGCGAAGATGTTCAGGATGAGGGCGAACGCCACGGCATACTCCGGCTTCATCACCGTCAACAAGGAACACCAGGCGAATATGTACTTCATTTATATGCAAGCTCAGGTAAGGAACGCCTCGGAGGGCTCAGTCAGGAATTGTACACGGTATGGTCCCGTGGTAGTCACGAGTGCTGGGAGGCAACAAGGCAGGCAAACAACCTACTTGGAAGGAAACGTTTTACTCGCCGAACTTGTGCGATCTATGGAAAGGAGAAAGCGTCCGGGATTAGAGAGCAAACGGCCATGGCCAATTTTGTGTTTGACATGAAGAGGAAAAATCGAAGCTCGCCTGCCAATTTGATACGTAGGTCGCATAACAAGTGGCCTACTAGAGTTATAATATGGATGCGAAAACAAAGAAAAGAGGAGGTGCTGTCAAGGACAGCAGAGAACTGGGTGGTGTTAGGAAATTAGAAAATTTGCAGGCATAAGAGGCAGTGAGCGGCTTTAAGACTGGGGTAACTGGAGATTCCCGAGAGAGGCCTTCGTCCAGCAGTGACCATAAAGATGATGATGATGACGATGATGATGATGATGATAATGCCGACGATGATGATGATATCTCGGCGACAGCGATGGCACGAATGTGGCCGCCAGTCGTCCAATACAATGGCACGCGCCTATCATGTTGTCCCCTATTTATAGCTGTTGTCGATGTGCATTCCAGTTAACTTTGAGCTAACCACGCAAAATCGAGAACGTGCTAATGTTGTCGGTACATTCTTCCTTCAGTATTTACTGCAGCATCAATAACAACCTCGTCTCTAACAAACTCCAAAATGATCTGCATCTCCTCTAAAACTGGCGCGATGTGTGGTTGAGGTCCTTCAACGCAAAAAACAAACGCTCTCATTTCCTTCCACCGTCGGCCCTCGCACATTTCGCAACATGTCACGCAATTTATGGCTCCCAAATATCTTCCTTACAGTCATATAAAGAACTTGGCGTCTGCCTATCTCGTGGTCTTACAAATACATGGTCGTCTCACACAATTAACATCACAAACGATGCTAACCGCACCCTCGCTTATTTACGCCGTAATTTGCATAACACCCCGTGTTCTGTAAATAGTCTTGCTTAGCAAATACTGGCACGACCGAAGGTGGAGTACGCCAGCGCAATTTGAAAGCCCCATCAGATTAACCTGTGAAAAATGTGGCAATCGGTCCAAAATAATTCTGCGAGGTTCAATTATTCAGAGTATGCTTTCATCTAACTAGCGTCACAGCACTCAAATACGTACCGGGCCAGCTTTCAGTCTCAAATGCCGCCGCAAAATTTCGAGGCTTTCTACATTTCAATAATTCTTTTTTCACACATCGGCAAAGCACGCCGTCATCACTCCTGCTCACCGACTATCGCTTCGCATCAGTCACCAAAAATCCTTCACATGCCGACACTTCTGCTCATATGCCTTCATTTTTTGTCCAGGCGGCAAAAGATTGGAACAAGTTACCCGTAGATGCTCTAAACACCGAACCTGAGAAACACAAATCGGTTCTTACGGACATTACAGTGTTATGCCTTGATCGCTCGTTTCATGTTGCAACGCGCTGCATTGACATATTTATATATGTATATACATATCAAGCGCACTTACGTCTTCTTTTTACTGCGCTAAATATTACTCATGTCCATATTTATTTATTTTACCCATATATGCGTTGTATTTCCTAAGTGGTTGTATCTGCTATTCATAGTTATTTTGCATTGTAGTAATTAACGCTTTTTCTTGTTGTTGACTTGTTTCTATGTATACTTGACCATACCTCATTTAAAGCCCCGGAAAAGGAGTATTTCAGCTACTTAAATAAATAGGGTGTATAGAGTATGTTTCTGCATGTGGCTGCAAGATTCGTCACACACAAAAAATTTATTAGCGTGGCCGCAACTCGTGGGATGATATAGTTGTGATAACGGGTGTCACGCTTAATCAGACATGACGTATGTGGCATTGAAACCGAATAAGATATTCACTTGTGAGATAAGGTATCAGTGAGCTCAAATACTGGAAAAGTTATTCAACAGTTAGTGAATTTTATAGGGCAAGTATTACCAAGGGCTAAATTATTTGCCATCTTGCTATTACCTTGACCACTGAGAAATAAATTACCAGAGTTGACCGATTAATAGCAGGAGGTGCTTTGTATTAGTTTGAGGTAATATGCATAGTGAAACGTTGACATTTTTCGTGTCAAGTGCTAGAATGTATAATTCTACAAAATGCCTAGCTACAGTGGTTGGTTAGATCGTTCCAGGCATTGCGCTCTGATCGGGATTTCGAATCTGAATGTCGCGCCAGATGTTTCTGTGCTTAACTGCAATATCCTGGCGAACTGCTGTAAGAGTGCGGAAATGTGAGTGAAATAAACCTGTAAATGCTTTTGCACAGCGCTGCGACTGTGAATTTGAGCGCACATGGCTTTCAAAATGTTTGCCTACTTAAATTAACGGGATTTTAATTAACACTTAAACACTCACTTTGATTTGCTTAGATGGCATGTACGAGCAACGCTCTGTTAAAGAAATTACGCAATCGCTACGTCGTAATTGAGGTAGAACCTAATCTTCCCTCTATGAATAAAAGTATCTTGCAAATTATTCGAACCACAGCTATGTACAATGGAATACAGACAGAACGGTATGCTACCGTGCCGTCCTCGCTGCCGAAAAATTTGAAACACTCAAGAACAGCAGAAAAAGTGGCAACTATGAAAGAAGCATGAAAACAATACCAGGGAAACGACAAGATGAAACAAAAACAAGCACGATCCTTCGTTGTAGTGTTACCGGGCATAATAACAAAAATTGTGCTGAATAATTTTACTAGAAGAAAGTCTTGAGCAGTTCTACTAAAAGACGGTAGACTTGTCTTCAGGAAGTGAATACAAAGAGATAATAGACCAGAACTAGGAACCGACGGCACGGATTCTCCCAGTTTAAGCTCAGTGTTGTTACAATAGCATAGTCCTTTCTTACTTTTTTGTCTCAAAGTCAAATTGTACACATCCGTATACGCCAATAAATTGTAGAGTGGTTTATGAGGGATGTGTTAGGGGAGGGCTCCGGCCAATTTGGAGCACCTGCGGTTCTCTAATGCGCACCTAAACATAAGAGTGCGAGCATTTTCGCATTCCTTCTCCATGAAAGTGCGTCTGCCAACGCTAGGAATCGAACCAGCAGTCTCGTGCTTAGCAGCAAAGCACCGCAACCTCCAAATCAGCGCGGCGGATTGTTAATTTTGTCTTAGTGCATGCAGTACTTACCTGACTTCAACCACGCAAACTAATCTTGCCCAAATAGGCGAAGTGAAAGACTGGCCAAATGAGTAGCTAACTCTAATGAACGCTAGCGTTCCCAATCCAAAATTTTGTTAACAATAAAGACTAGTGAATAAAACAGCGTGTTCAGTAAGCTTCAGTATACCAGGTGATCATTTTAAAATTTTACAGTATTTTTAAATATCTCCTGTTTTAGATAACTCAATCCTAGTCCTTAAGTTGGCTTATTCAGAGAGGCGGACATTACTTGCACGATAAATTGAAACACATACTCAATTATCAAAAATATATTTCAAAAAATGATCGCACCCCCCATCTGACGCAAGCAAGAAGCATACATCGTGGAAAGTGTCCCGTCATGTCCGGCCAACGTGCGTACCATGGTCTGGACGTTCAGGGCTTTGGATCTCCCGAATCCCTGTGGTGTTTTGAGCGTGCCGAAGCGCTTATTAGATTTCTGTACTCTTTTGGTATGCGCCTTACTTCGTGTCCTTGCACAACATGCATTTCCCCTGTCAGACGGGTTGCCGACAGTGTTTGCACTTCGATGTCGTATAATTTGTGCAATTTGTATCTTCGACTTTCGTCCACGTCAGATCAATCCCGAGCGAGCGCCACTCATGATATACCTGCAAGGAGGTCCCGGCAAGTCGGGCACATTCGGCCAGTTCCTGGAGGTCGGGCCTCTGGGCGTCAACTCGGAGGGGATCCTCTACCGGAGGCCGCACACCGTCCAGAGGATGTTCAACGTCATCTTCCTAGACCAGCCGGTAGGGTCGGGCTTCAGCTTCAGCAAGTCCCCGATGGGCTACGCGCGCAGCATCGACGACTGCGTGGCGGGCGTGAGAGAGTTCCTCAGGCAGTTCCTACTGTTGTTCCCGGAGAACAGGAACCGCGAACTCTACGTCGCCGGCGAGAGTTACGGAAGTGAGTTCGGAGCGTTCACCGAAAGACACGGCGAGACTTTTACGGCTTGAGAACCTAAAACGTAACTTTTAGGGGAGGGCTAGATGAACACCGTGTAGGCGAAGGGAAGAGTCGGAGGAAATTTCGTCCGGTCCAGAGCAATCGCGATGAAAGCAAAAGTAACGCCGACTAATGTGAAAAAAAAAACCTATTTAGAAGTATTCAGATTTCACCCGAAGAACGAGGAGTGGAAATCTATAGCAAGGTTTACCACTGCCCTTGACCTCTTATGTCCATGTTGAAGCAATACGGGCGGTGCAGTGTTTTGGCGCGAAATAGCAAGAAAGGCAGCTGCTGCAGAGTAGCAGAAACGGAGCCCTGGCAGCTGTACTTGGTCTCTCGCAACACTAGCGTGATGAGGAGTACTGCCATAGGCGTTACAGACGCCGCACCTCATTGGTGCACGATATGGGAGGCAAAGTAAACCATCGGCATTGCAAGGTTGAAGCTTACTGTCCGATCCGTTCAGACGACTGTGGGAACCACGGTGGGGTCATTACTGCGCTGGAACACAAGCACTAGCCATCCACGGCAACCATAGGGGAGGGGAGGGGGTATGCGCACAGCTATAGTTTTTGTGCCCAAAACATTCGGGCCGGCAGCGCGGAAGGCTAAACACAGATGTGGCTCTGCGTCAGAGCCGATTGAGTGGGCTGTGGAGGTGCGTGCACTTCGTCACGTCTTGCGGCCAAACACACTGCGCCTCTCTCGCGTTTCTCGTGACTTCACGTGTGGACCGGGGATGCGCCGTCGTCAGCATAACGGCGGAGGCGGTCCTCGTGCAACAAAATGGGATGCAATGTCCGTTAAATTGCTATGGCAATAAAACTGGGCGTTTATGCTTGCACACTGGCACCTGATTCACGACTGATCGAAATTCTATCACAGGGAATTCATATTCATTGTTGAGATTGATTTATAGATTCATTGTTTCCTTCCTTCACATTCATTGCTCACAATTCATAAAAAGGTCATTTCCGCCGTACAGTTTGAACTAACGCTGATTTTGCTGGCAGGAACAATTGGAATTCATGTCACATGTAGATGCCCGTCGTGTCTCTCAGCAAAGAAAAGGTGAATGCTCCCCCGTTATAACCTAACAACCGCCCTCTCCACCTCCTGTCCTGCAAAGTAATCGACATGGCAGTAGTGGCTTTGAGCCACAGCACACACCTGTCATTGTTAATCACTTCGTCCTCAAGATACTTGGAGGATGTTGGAGTTTCTTCTGATTGAATTAAGAGATTTAATGAACTCATCAACTCAAATTACAGTACTTTTGCAGCGAAACCTGCATATCAGAGCTCCTTGTGTTTGTCTCGCACAGAAAATCACGTCAGGTTTTGTTCCCCCCAAAACAAAGAAAAATAACCTTTAACAAACAGTTACATCGTGCTCTAGTCAGTGTAATAATTCCAACCCCTGCTACTAAATAAGCACTTTGCACACCAAACCAACGGAGGAACGTCGCTCAAGCCGCGGGCTGTGTAACTCCTTCCGGAAGACCATACGCACGGATGCAGAGATGGGCTCTGCAATAAATTTAATTATGTGGGGTAGCGTCCACAACGCATTTTATTATTCTGTAGATTTAGACGCCCATCTTCATGCATTACTGAAATTTACTAGCACTTTCGCGGAGGTGTAACTAGTCTAAAAAGGGGCCTTGAATGTGCGTAGACTTGCGCAAGTAGTTACAATCGAAGGTGAACCTATGGTACGTACTTCTATGAAATGTGAATATAATGAGAAAACTTTTGTGCATTTATTTACTTTATTTACTTTGTTTATTTTTTCCAGTGTATTGTCCACTGCTGTAGGCTGAATCTTTGGTCAGGGAGCCAAGACCATGTCAAGCGTTTTGCCTGAAGTCTTTGTCTCCCACAAGAATAGTGCATTCTTTTCGCAAATAAACATGCTAGACTTCACTTGAAAGTAGAGAGGGAGAAAGAGAGAAAGCACTCTGGTTAGTCTTTTGACAAACACCCCGGTGAGGCCTGCGTTATGTTGAACGTAGTTTTGAGAAGCATTCCTGTAGGTGAACCGTTCTCGGAGCCCAGGTACAGAGATCTGGGGCGCTATAACGTAAAACTATTCCAAACATTTCTATTCCAATTCTGCTATAAGCCCTCCACGATTGGTCAAAAACTTTTTTCGACCACCCCCACTTCACCTGTCTGTCACGCGGCGACACGAAAACCGCGATACCTCCCCATCTGATATGATGTGTACACACTGATTATGCATGATTTGACAGAAAAAGGAAAAAGAGTTATTTCTGATTCGACCCCTTTTCGCCATTAGCCCTCGGCTATTGGTAAAAAGTTTTCGAGCTGCATCCACTTCACCTGCCTGTCACGCGACGTCACAAAACCGCAAGAACTCGCGGCGTCAACGTAACGTGTACGCGATAAAGATGCATTAATATGCCGAACAAAACTGAATTTTCTTCGGAATAGCCGCAGGCTGCTCCGTTCCGAAAGGAACAGAAGATGGCTGCCGCCGATCTCTCAGACGCTGGCTACTCGCACCTGCCGGAGAGCATGGGTGTATTTGCGTATAATAAAACTTCTTGCGTGGCCGTGTAACGTTTTCGAGCACTTTCGGCACGTTTACCCCCTCATTCTGCCAACTCTTCTTTGCTGAGGGTCCGTTTTAGCGTCATTCTTGAGCTTCCGCTGCATGCCGCCGCGATTTTCGACCAGCCACCGCAAGCTAAGTAAGGGAAAGCCGACCAATCATAGACGCCGGCACCACCCTCTTCATCCGGTTATCGACTTTCAGTGCAGTGGCTCGGCCCCATCGAATCCCTCTCCACAAGAGCGTTCTCCTTGCCTCTTGTCAGCCAATTAGATACGACAAGCCGCTCAGTGTAGGCAATGTTATTCGTTTTTCAAGCAAACAAAAGTGACCTCCTATGAACGAGGAGAGCGTTTGATTGGTCTGTTTGCTTGGTCCGGTGCTTGCGTTGGTGGTTACGCAAATTTGACGTCAGGAGATTGGAACAGAAACATATTGGAATAGGTTTACGTTATAGGGCCCCTGCCTAAGGAAATGGAACATAAAGAAGTGGTTTGTCATCCGCAGCGTCCACTTTATCGTGCTGCAATTAGGCGGCTGTGAGACACTTGACCAACGCTAGTGGGAAATGCAGGTGCCGCTTGGAGCTTCCTTAAGTCCGTGCACAATGTACACCAGCTATTCGTAGCGTTGTCGCAGTCAGGCAGAATCCTCTAGTAGCTGTTGAGCCTTTCCCAGCCGCCAGTTAGCGGCGGCATAAGCGGCCCATGTGGAGGGCGTGCCACGCGATCGAGTGGTGGACTTCATAAAAGCGCAGCGATTACATGTACACAGAGACGTAATACACTGGGGACGTTTCACCCATCGTCCTTGTCCATGTTGAACCCGAACACAGGGCTCGCTAATTTGCATTCTCTCTTCAGCTCGTGCAGCCATAACCCTGGCTCACAGCCTCATGACGAATCCGGATCCCGGTCTAGCGCTCAAGGTGTCCGGCGTGATTACTGGGTCTCCAATCTTCGGCTGCGTCCTAGACCTCAT
Organism: Dermacentor andersoni; assembly: GCF_023375885.2. NCBI lineage: Eukaryota > Metazoa > Arthropoda > Arachnida > Ixodida > Ixodidae > Dermacentor > Dermacentor andersoni. Next base: position 68,019,672 of record NC_092822.1, read on the forward strand.
GGACTCTGCCGACACGCTGTACCACTTCGGCATGCTCGACACCAACGGGCGCGACATGTTCGCACAGGCCATGCACCGTATCCGCCAACTGTGGACCACCAACATCACTGTGGCACTGAACCTCCTTAGTCACACCATCTTCCGGCTGCACCATTCAGCCAGTCTCTTCACTAACCTCACCGGTTACAGTGACCACGCGAGCCTGTTTAGTGACGAGAGGCCCCAGGAGTTCGTCCACTACTACCACTACATGCAGAAGCCGCTGTTCAAGAAATCTCTGCACCTGTCTTCCCAGGCTACAGTGGAGAGTACCCGGCTGCTGGTCATGCTCTACCTTGCCGGCGACTACATCGTCGATCTCCGAGAAAAAGTCGAGTACCTGCTCGACGCTACGAAGATGCTGGTCCTCTCGGGGCAACTAGACACGGTGTTCCCCATGGTGAAGCAAGAAAAATACTTGCTGTCGCTCAACTGGACGGGAACAGCGGCACTGAGAAAGGCAGCGAGGAGACCCTGGTATGCGTCCGGATCCGAGTCGAGGCTTCTGGGCTACGTCAAGACGGCCAAGGACCTGACATACGTGGTCATGGCTCGCTCAGGACACCATGTGCTGTTCGACGCCTCCGAAGCCGCGTACAATATGATCGAAAGCTTTGTGACCGGCGTCGAGATTGTCAATTCCAGACGAAAAGTGCTGGCTGTGAATTAGCGCTCTTAACATCGCCGCCAGATTTGAAAGTAGGAATGCAGGAATGCCTTTAAACATGAGTGGCCTGATCGATTATTGCCAATAAATCGAATAGAAATGAGGCATTCCTTGTAAGGCCTTGTGAGATACGCTAGGACGTTCAACGGAGGCTCAAGGGTGTTACCTTGTGTTGAGGTAATGACTGCCACGACAATTGGCTCAGTCATTATGAACCAGTATATATGTAATTGGGTAGGAATGATTCAGCCGCCACACAACGTTTACGTGTACATGAAATGAGTTAATTTTTATTAGAGCGCAGTGTATATGCGATGAACGCGAACAATAACGAAGATATAGTAATGCAGACAGAAAATGCTATTACATTCACTTTATCCCCGGAACCAACGTCGTAACAGACAATGACTCTGAACGCTGCTTTCGTACGAGCGAATAAATGTTATAAATAGCAATAAAAAAGTTAAAATCAGAACTGCAGCTTTAGTCCCGTGCTGTCTTCCTCAGTGCATGTTTAACTCGTGCCCAAACGTTTATTTGTGCAAAATTCTTGAACTCAGCGTCTGTATGCTAATTGGTTTTGTTTTTCTAGGCCTCAATAATGTTGACGCGTTGTCAGTAGACATATTTGCAGCTGTATACAGGCAGAATTCTTAAGTGTGCGCAGGGGATCAACTTAGGAAGCCGGCCTCTCATTAATACGTCTGTTGCTGTTCGATATCTACTTCCCGGAATGGCCTACCGATGAGGTCCGGTTAAGTTCTAAATTTAGTTGCGAGTTCTATTTAGATTTACTTGCGCAATTCCAAACGAAGCGCGCTCCTTCGTGTTGCCGAAAACGAACGCATTGCTGCATTTTATTTTATTTCGTCTTCCTTTTATGATGGCGCATACCCACTGTGAGGGATTGCAGTTCTCTCTTCTTTTTTTCTTTGTGTTTTTATTTTCATGCATAATAGAATTATACAGTAAGTAATGAAACGTACGCCATGCGTAGGATGCAGCCACACAGGAACAATGCCATAACGTAGGATGCAACAAAGCGTATGCCATGCTAATCCCTACTTTCCTTACTATTATTATTATTACACTAGAGTCTTCTCATCATATATTGCGCAAACAAGGTTATTATTTCTTTTACCTTAGACCGTCAATTCATCTGGTCTCTTAGCTAAATTACACATACTTTTTTATTCGAAGTTATATCTATTCCTGTTCTTTATATTTAAATGAGTGAACTGAGCATACAACTACCCAATTTCTGACCCATCACTCATTGTGGGTGCGTGCATACTAAAGGGGCGTCATCATCAGCTACTGCGCGGCACAAAATTTTCACCATGATGTGGTAGCCTTGGAACGATCTAAGCTTCTGTGTAGCCCAAAAATTGGCCTCGACGTGTAGGGCGTTACCAACCACGGAGGCGTGAATGCGCATATTTGGAAAGAAATTAGAGGTAAGCACTCGCCTCGCCTTTGGCTGATGTAAACACGGCGTGATGACCACTTCGCATGCATGGCAAATATTTATTCGCAGAATAGATGACAGTGTTGTTTCAGTCCGCGGACAGGCACAACGTTGGTCAGCTGCATAGAATTGTATCGTAAGCAGTTAGCCTACTTAAATTAGTAGGAGGACACAGCGCGGGAACCGATGGAGACAAAGGAGGCGCCAAAGTACACAAACGCAGCGCTTACTTTCAACAAAAAAATTTGTTGCCGCGGCGGGGGGGGGGGGGGGGGGGGATAACCTTTTATTATAGAACCAGCACTTTATGATCGCCTGGCCTAAGCATCCCATCATAAAGTGCTCATAATTTTGCCGGCGCACAGCTAGTTTTCTAGTAAGCACTGGGACAAAGAAACGAGGAGATCGCACATGCGCGCACAGCCTGATCGAAACGCTATCGCACCCTGGCACTTGAATATAGGGAGGTCAGCTCTTTTTACACAAGGCTAACGATCGACAACTGACGCAGTTTGTTTCCGCGCATTAAACGGCGGAAGCATCGGTAATTTTTCTACCAAGGCTTGATTTGTTTCTAGATATAATCTTGCATTTTTAGAAGACAGGATTACGCCCAGAGTGGCAATAGTGCACGCCTAGATGACCTTGAATTGTGGTGCTGACATTGTTGTCGTGTTCCCTAAGCCGATCGGTAATGCATTTCTAGTTAGCCCGATGTAGACTTTACCACGTGAGATAGGTATGTGATATACGACACACTGGGCACATTGTGCGTAACACTGCCTGTGATTAGTTTTGCACTGAGCCTTCTCTTAGAAAAGACCGCAAGTTTGCTTACTCAGTGACACCAGTTTTCTAGGCACGGAAAAAAAGAACATCAACGTTTGCACGCCTACCATCTTAAGGTAGCGTGAAATTCCATGAAAATATGGAATACCTGCCTTAGCGTTATCCAGGCTTGGCCCTTCTGTAAACTGTGTCCGTGTGCGACCAGCCCTTTTTACTTTCTTAAGTATGCCTTCCGGGACATCAACCTGCAAACATAAGGCATATTAAGCTGCACTGAAGCGGTATACCTGCGACTGAAACCTTTCTTGCGCCTTGTGTACACAGGACTTCTTCAAGGCATTTGTAAGGCAAGAGAATACAACACATCTCTTCACGAGTTTAGATTGTGCAGACCCGAATGGAAGTAATGGCTTGTTCGCCCTTGGTTCAAAAATCCAGCACACGTGTTGTCTCAAAAACTGAACGCGCAGGTCTAAAAACCGAATGGGATATTCTTCAGAAAGCCAATGCGTGACGGTTGGTGGACTTGAAACACTTTCAAAAACAATAAGCACATTTTTCCCTGCTACAGTAAAATCACCGTTATCTGGCACGTGAGGAAGAATTAAAAAATCGTCAACGTATCTAAGCATACAAACAAAGTTTAAACCACGCGACTGGATGTTAAGATTCCTATCGCACATGGCTAAGGATAAGTCACTGAGTACAGGCGCTATCGAAGAACCAATACAGATGTCCTCCTTCTACGGTAAAGTTCCTTTGACCAAAATAGCATAATTAGACGTGCAGATAGATACACATGCAACAATTCCAAAAAGCCACCGGCAGGGATACTTGCTTCATCGTGAAAGACAACAACGCCATGTCTGTCTTATTTTCTCTACTGTGCAACACAAAAGCCCATTGCGTGGCGGAGCATAAAATATGTCCTTTATACCAAATCAAAAGGCCTTTGCACAAAAATGCATGTGGTTAGTCACGTAACGTACAACATCGTCCGACCCACGCACCATGGCAGAATGGCCGCGCCCGCCAGCCCCGGCGACTGTATCTTGAAAGCCACCTGCGACGGGAACAGAGTCCGCCATGCTTTGTGTTTTCGTGGCTTACTTCGTGTTGACGCTAGATGCAGCGCAAAGGTCAATTCGCTAGCCGCTGCTGCTACGTTTCCTCGCTACAGTGTTTTGATAGCGAGATTGTGCGGTCATCGATTGAGATGTGTTCATTAAAAAAAATTAAATTATGGGGTTTTAAGTGCCAAAACTACTTTATGATTATGAGGCACGCTGTAGGAGAGGACTCCGGATATTTTGACCACCCGGGGCTCTTTAACGTGCACCTAAACCTAAGTAGACGGGTGTTTTCGCATTTGGCCCCCATCGAAATTCGGCCGCCGTGGCCGGCATTCGATTCCGCGACCCCGTGCTCAGCAGCCCAACGCCATAGCCACTGAGCAACCACGGCGGGTAAGAGATGTGTTCATGTTGGCTTGTCCGCGCGTGACACCATGCTTGTTAATTTAGTTAGTCTGCCTGCGTGTACAGTTTTATACGCCCGATAAAACTACTATCCTTACTTCCGATAGATATCCATTAATTTGCTATCGCTATCGATGCTTCGCCTTTCGGGCGAAAGTACGGCTTCTTCTTTTTTTAAATAGGAAACCAATATTGCCCAAGAGGAAAACACCCAGTATAATAAATCGTGCACATCCTCTTTTAAACAAAATAAGTATGCTCAGAAGGCTACACTGAACGGTAATATTTTATTGCGTAGGAATTGCACAACTAGAAAACTCAAGCGTTGGTCCTTAAACACGCATTGTCCACCATAAGCTCGTCGTCCATCATTCTGAATCTCTCTCTATACAATTTACTCGTCTTGTACTGTGGGAAAGGCAGCGTGAGCAATTCCTTAGCGGGGATTTAGTGAACCAATTCCTTATCGTGGGCTTCGAAGTAAAAAAAGGCAATGGTGGTTAACGGACGAACCACAGACGGCATAGGCGTGGCTTGTGTGGCGCATAGATTGGCAAAATAAGTGACACAACTAGCTCACAGAAACTCACAAATCGTGTGAGTCAGCTACACGCTCACTCGCACGTTCTACTAACATTCTGTCATCGCTGTTAACTCACTCTCCTATATAGTCGCACCCACATTTACTCGCAAACACTAAGCCACGTTCACACTTGCTTTCGTTCACGCTTACAGCAAACACCCACAAATACTCAAGCGTGCATCCACTCGCAATCACCAACGCTTATATCGGTGTCAGACGGTCACTTTCAATTGTGACCGGGCCCGATTCGGAATGAGCACAATCGGGATCGAGTGCTGCTACACGGTCGCTTTAGTTCACAACTTAGCTCGATCCAGATTCAGACAATCTTCATCCGTGCCATCCGCCCATCGCGATCGAGCCTCTAGATCGCGATCGTAGGCTAACGACCCCGTACTTCTGAGACTCGTAGACTGTCAGCACACGATAAGAGCATTACCCACAATGACAAATTTAAGAATATTTTTTTTAAATATATTCACTTTACATCAAACATTTTTACAGCATATTAGAGATTACATAGCTTTTTGGATCCACAAATGACACCTGATGCGCTTGAACTCGCCAAACTTGATCCGACTCTTTGGACCGTGTAGCGGTATTCATTATCGCGATCAAGAAAAGCGATACTGATCGCGTTGGATTACCATCGGAAGTTGACGTGTGACACCGGCATCTCTCGCATCGTACTCATCCCCACTGCAACTCGCTGTCACCGTCTTTCATTTGTACTCGAGTAGGGCTGCAATTCGTTGCTATCGGTTATATTCACGCCCACCGGCATTGGTTCTTCTTAAAATCCCATCCGCTCCCTCAACGGAGCTCATACTGATTGCTGTGCGGGGCAGCGCACAACGCTGAACAAAAACGAGAAGATGGATACTAGGCAAACGGTGCCCTCGCCAATAATAATTATTCTGAAAAACAGAGCGTTGAATAAGTCTGCAAGCGCGAGACTACGTGAGGGGAAAAGCTACTTCCTATCACTGAAGAAAAAAAAATCTAACAGACAGAAACATGGTCTTCTTTTTCAGTTCAAGTTATGCGTCAAAGTTTATGCAAGGCCTTTCCGAAAAGATAATTCAGAAAAGAAAGCATGACTGTCTTTGTGCAGCATGACTGTCCTTAAGTAGCATGACTGCCTGTGTTAGCGTCTTCCATTTTATTCCAATAGCAATTATGTGGACACTCCAGGCGCATTTCTGCCTGCGCCGTCGGCGTCGCCGTGAGGTTCCGCATGAGTGAAAGCGTGTGAAGTTGAGCCGGCGAACGCGGTTCCATCTCGCGTGTGCGAGCGAGGAGCGCGGCTCGGATACCTGCCCTCGCCTGTCGCGCGCGAGGCAGTGGTTTCAGGCGAGGCAGGAGGGGCGTTCTTCTCCAGCGGCTGCTAGGGTGCCTCGTTGTCGTTCTCGCCAGCCGCTCCGTACAAAGTGGAGACAACCGCGGCGTCTACAACGGCGTTGGCCACGCGAATCGTAGCCGCCGTGGTAGACGCCTTTGGCGGACGCCGTAGGGACGCGTTGCCGGCGCTCGTGTGTATTGAAAGCGATCTGCGACGTGGCCAAGTTCGCGCCAGCACGGGCCTCATCTTCAAAGCGATCTGCGATGCTTACAGAGTGCGCGTAGTGCCGGTAACTTCTCACGCGCTGTGCTTTTGACGTTTCGTTCGCGGTAAAGCGAGAGATGCATGAAGCTCAATTCACTTGCAGCTGCCGCGATTCCTCACTCCAAAATATTGACAGCGAGTTTGCACGCGCATCGAGCATGATGTGTTCATGTTCACCTGTGCGCGCGTGACACTGTGCTGGTTGATTTAGTTGAAACACGTTGAGGGGCTAGTTGGTTTGAATCCATGATGGAATGTGTAAGCGCGACTGAACAAGGATGTATAAAAAAGCAGACACACAATGACAGCGCTGTCTCTGTGTGTCTGTTGCTTTCTACGTCCTCATTGGGTCACGCTTACGCATTCTATCATTTAATTAGTTTATTAAGTTAGCAAGCGAGTGTTTACAAGTTTATACGGCCGATAAAACTATTATCCTTACTTCGTGCAGCTACCTAGTAATTTGATGTTTTCTTTCTTTGTAGCTGTTGCGGGATCTCCAGAAAAAGCCTGAAGATATGCAGGTGATTGCGAAAATGTCTGTTGTACTTTTGCTGTGTCTAATGCCTTGTTCACCGTCGCAAGAAGGTCCGCCTGTGGGATCTACATTGTCAAGGTCAGTAACCTGGCTCGACTTTTGCGGGCGATACACAGAGATATGTTCAAACATGGGTAAAAAAAAAGAAAGTTATCTCAGAAAGAATCTCAGGATGACTGTAGGCGCAAATGCGAACAGCATTGAAGCAATGTGGCGAGATACCCTATAACCACCACCGAAAGACGTCATGCATGACGAGTGTGATTTGGCCTGACTCCTCTCTCGCGATTCCCGCTGAACACCTTGCGCCATCTAGTGGCGCTACCGCTTGAAGAAGCACAAGTGAACGTGATTAAGCAGGGGAGCGTTCTAAAAAAAAAAAAATTAAAGTTTATCAAAATTCTGTTTGCGACCAGTGTTCCAATGCGTTTTCTTTTTTTTTTTGGGGGGGGGGGATGACATCTTCGTGTATTATTGTAGAGCGTGTAGATGAGGACGCAAGAAGGCACATTAAAGATGTGTCTGTGTGTTTCATGTGACTTCTTGCTTCCTCATTTTCATGCGCTACAATGTTACTCTAAGAGCGTTAGCGAGCTCTTCCTTTAGCTAGTAATCAAGCACATCTTCGCAATTGCTCACTTGCGAGAGAAATTGAAGAACAAGAATTTTATTTATTCACTCACGAAAACAAAAGCACAGTAACAAGATATACAGAAGGGGGTCCCAAAGCTCAAGGCTGTAAGGGGACCTCCTGTTATAATAAGAAAGAACAAAACAAATTAGGTTAAAGCAAATGTAGCAAAGTTGTAAAGTTGTCTTCAAATAGTTACACATGACAGCAAAAGAACTGAAATATTATATAATAGTACACAGAATTGCGTTTTGAACAAATAAAAAGTAACAAAACAATTCACGCTAAAGCAAATACAGCGAAGAGGTAGAATTGTTAACATGTATTAATGCAAGAAAACAAGTAAACTGAAAACATGGCACAATGCTATACAGAATTACATATTGTACTGAATTAAACACAAAACAAATCAGGGGTAGTTAAATGTAGCCAAGAGGCAGAGGTTTAACAAGTACTGACAGAAGGAAACAAGTGGACTGAGACATGCTGAAATGTTAAAGAAATATAATGGTTTACACATAATGAAGCAAACAGAACATGTTAAATTACATCACAGCATTCACAAATTAAGTAAATATGACAATAAATGCTTTTTAAAGCTGCCTATACTAGGAGACAGCTTTATGTCCGTTGGAATACAGTTCCAGAAGGACATCGCTGTGAACGCAAAAATTAATTCACCAAAATTAGTTCTGATTTTAGGTGATAAGAAGTTGTTAGCTAATGCAAATCGAGTTTTATTATGATTAGCAAGTTGTTCACTGTTAAAGATTACTTGGAGAATGTTTGAAATTGTTTAGTTGTTGTGCGCCATTACCTCACGCTTATTTGTATTTTCTCAGATCGCAGAAGACCGATTACAGCGGCCAGTTCCTGACGCCTTTGATCGAGAGGAAAGCCGTTAAATCCGCCAGGGATGCCAGCTTCGTGAAAATGTTCAAGATGAGAGCGAACGCCACGGCATACTCCGGCTTCATCACCATCAACAAGGAACAGCAGGCGAATCTGTACTTCATTTATATGCAAGCTCAGGTAAGGAAGGCCTCGGAGGGCCTAGTTAGGAAACGGTATTGTCGCGTGGTGGTCACGAGAGTTGGCCGGCAGGAAAGAAGGCCGACAACCTACCCAGACGGAAACGCTTTATCGACTAAAGTCACGCCCTTTCAATGAAGATATACTGTTTCAATGCCATGTGTATTTCGCGGGCTTTCTATTAGGCATGGAAAATACATATGTAGCGCGTATGGAGCAACATATAGCTGGATCTGGATTTTCGTAGGATAGCCTACACTTTATCAAATACAATTTTGTTCAGAATATCATATTCCAGTAATTGAATAAATAATAGTAACTAATTATGTAATTAAGCCAAATGCAAGAAGAGATCGTCTGACTTGCTCAAAGCGACGGCAGACAAGATTACCTTGGGTATGTCCATCTACGTGGCACTTGCATATTATTAAATTTTGGCGCCAAAGTGCGTAGGACAGCCTGTATGAGAGTGAAACTGTTAAGAGACAGGAAGACAGCAGCGTGGATAAGAAAGGAAAGAAGGGTAGCCGTTGTTCTATTTCACATTATGAAGAATAAATGGAGCGGGACTAGCCATATAATGCGTACGGTGAGCTAAAGTGATCTATTAGAGTCATGAAATCAGCAGCAAGAGAAAAGACAAGCGCGTGCAGTGATGGACGGAAGATAAATATCTTGTGTGATGAACGTTTGAGTGCATAGGATATAGCCAGCTGGACCAAGACAGGGGTAACTGAAGATGACCAGTACAGGCCTTCCCCCTGCAGTGAACATAAATATGATATTGATGGTGATGGTGATGATGTTACAACTCGGCAGGCAGCGATAGGTACAAGCGCGGTTAGCAGCTGTTGATTACAATTGCACTGTTATCAGGCTCTTCCCGCTATATAGCGGGTCTCATCGTACGTTTTAGCTAACTTGGGGGTAACCGCGAAATCACGATCACGTGCTACAGCTTAGTCGGCACATTATGTGAGAACGGGCCCGTCTTTCTATATGCGGGAGCAACATTCGGGAACAGTCTCGTAGCAGGAGCGGGTCTCGCGGGTTGTTATAGTGCTGACGACGGCAGCCATGATGAGTCGCATATGACGTATGTTGCAATACAAGCGAATAATAACTTCGCTTTTGATTTATCTTTTTAGTGTGCTAAATTGCCGAAAAAGCAATTCAACCAATTTTGAATTCGCGGTGTAGCTACTCAGGTCTAAACCTTCTTTACTTATTCTGGTTGTCGTCAGCGCTGACATGCTTTGCGAGATTTCAGGAGGAATGACTAATAGAAACAGAGTACCTAAGGTGGGTTTGAGTTCTTGAAAAGGGGGCACGGGTATCGCCGAATAATTGCTAGAAAGTACTCTTTCGTAAGTTCTACGTAACACTCGTAGGGAAACGTCTACTTCTTTTTCTTGTAATGTGCTCAGACATACCATGGCTGATGCGAAAGCCCACTTAGTGTTTGTTTAGATCGTTACAAGACATAGCAGCTGTCAGCTGGCTTTTAAGTCGGCGTGTCTCGTCAGGAGTGTAGTACTTAAACAGAAAGTCCCGGTGAACTCTTATAATAGTGCTGCATTGGGATTGCGTTAAAACAGTAACTGCTTTTACGCTGCTCTGAAACTGGACTTGAGCAAGTTTGAGTTTTAAGATCACTGCTCCATTAACTTATCAGAATTTTATATTACATTGAAGCATTCGCCTCAATTTACTTAGTGGGCGTACAAGCGTTGTTACACATACAAATTATGAAGTTCCTATTTCGTAGGCCAGTTAGCAAGATTTGGGCTCTTCTCTTCCTGATTAAAGTTATCTTTCGAACTCTTTGTGCCACTGCTATGTGCCCTGCAATATGAAACGAAAACCACAAAATACGTAGTGCTGTCATGGCTTTTATAATGTTGAAACCGCAGAAAACATCACGAAACATGGCAACCATACAAGATAAGAAAATGCAAGGAAAATGAAAAGATGCTATAAAAGAACCTTTGTACTTCCTTTACAAGAGCATCACAACGAAGATCTTTGTGAATACTGTCGTCGAAGCCAAATGCTGCACAGTTATACCAGAGGACGGGAGACTTGTCCTCAGAAAGTGATCATCAAAGATAACAGACCGATAATATGAACCTGTGGCAAGGATTCTCCTTATTTACACTGAGTGTCAATTTCCAGTTGCTGTGTTGCTTTTGTCGAAACTAATTTCACAGTGTCTTATGAGGGACGCCATAGTGGCGAACTTCCGGTTAGTTTGCGCCACCCGCGGTTCTTTAAGGTGCACCAAAATCCTAGCACAAGACTGCTTTTTGTATTCAGTCTCTGTCGAAAAGGGGCCGCCGTGGCTGAAAATCCAACCAGCGGCATCATACACTCAACAGCAAAGCGTCATAGCCACTGTGTCACCATGGCATGCTGTGACGTTTTGTCCTGGCTTATTGTGTGCTTAGCTGTTTTCGCAAATATCAACTATTTTTGTCCCAAGTGAATGTAAGTGTAGCGCTGACCACAATAGCAATGAGATTTAATGGGCGGTTCGCCTCTTATAAGAAAGCCTTGTTGAAAATCATGCAAACAAACACAGCATGTTCGTGTACGCTTAAGTACGTTATAGGGCCCGTTGTAATCGTTTTTTTTTTTAATTCAAATTCGGGGAGAAAAATTTGGTGTAATATTAGAGAGAAAACCAGGGGATAAATTTGGGGTTTTATTGTGCGGCTGCCTGAAGTGCGGGGATTTTGCTGGTAACTTTACTCATTAACACAAAAAATAGTACCTCTTTAGAGGCAAACGTTCTATTAAACGAATGAAATCACTCACAGGAACATGTAATAGCAATAAAATCTGCTCGCACATTATGTGACGGTGTCGTCTCTACGAATGCCGGTATTCATAAATCATGAATAAATTTAAAGGAAACCACAACAACAAAAACAACATAGGGGCAAGTTCAGCGATGACTTCTTCACTTTGTTTTAGAGTGCACTTTTTTTAACACAGGCAAAGCAGAAAAACAAGCGCACACGGGCAAGCGTCGCAGCATGGTGTGATGCTTTTCCTTATACTAAAAGGCTATTGTGAACTTATATTATTTTATGCATTGGGGGCTTTTCTGCGTTCATCGTAGGTCGGTCGCGTCTTTCATACTTGCTTGTTGTCGTCATTCGTTACTGGTTAATTCCCAATATATTCTCTTGCAACAAAATTAATGGAATACCAAATAGTCTGATCAGCCACCCTGCTTCGAATGAAACGTGGTTCGGTAACTTAGAAGGTTCTGGGTGCGAGCTAGTTAGTACGGATCATTCACTTTAAACGGCACCAAGAAAGACACGGACATCACTAGACAGCACTGGGCATGGGCTCTTCCTTGTCCGTGGGTTTTTTGGTGCTGTTTAAAGTTAATGTAATTCGGTAAACATCTTCACAACGCTACCGTTCGCAATCGACAGCAACGTCAGCGCTGCAGTAATCCGCTTCCCAGTACACCGCCGCATTTACATGATTGTTGTGCACCATGTAAACCCGGCCACTAAAAATGTTACAACGTTGGTTTAGTTTACTCAAGGCCGGAGCTGCTAAATATATATGTTTAAGCACCCCGATTTTCGTATGAGTGTTAATTGAAGATAGGGCCTAATATCACATTGATATATTAGTGCGACTATTATTATTATGACATATATTTACAATTTGCTCACAAAAGGTGGGCTGCATTTGCAAGTTTTGTGACACCTGCATTTTTAATTATACTTTACGAAACGGCAAGCTTCGGGGAGAAACCGAATTTATTCAGATTTCCGTAAATTTTGTTCGAGGTGCTAAGATCTGAGATTATCGAGTTTGACCCAAAAACGACGGACGCTCAACTGTATATGGAACGCAAGCATTCAGCTGCGTTACGGCAAGTGTCCCATAATTGCTGTTGAATGGGTGCGTCACGGCGCGGAGGGGCAGAGATTCGATCTGCCGAATCTGAACGAATCCGAACGTGTCAGACATTCCGCAGCATCAAATACATTTCACTAGTCTTTTGGCCTGTGCTTCCCTTCACGTCTTTAGGCGACGTGTATCTTTGTCGGCCAGTCAGGTTGCCACCAACCTGAAAAAGAAGAGCGACTTACGGGGATTTTACGTGCCAAAAGCACGATCCGATCAAGGGATACGTCGTGTAGTGAGGGACTCCGGATTGATTTTGACCACTTTGAATTATTCGAGGCGCGCCTAAATCTCAGTGCACGAGTTTTCTTGCCTTCCGCCTCCACTGAAATACGGCCGCCGCGGTCAGAATCGAACCCGTGTCCTCGAGCAGCACGACGCCATAGCCACTCAGCATTGCGGGTCACCGTCAAACTTTGGACCTGAACGTCACGTAATTTGTGTGCAACTTCTCTCTTTGGCGTTCGTCCTCTTCAGCTCAATCCGGAGCGAGCGCCGCTCATGATATACCTGCAAGGAGGTCCCGGCAAGTCGGGTACATTCGGCCAGTTCCTGGAGGTTGGGCCTCTGGGCGTCAACTCGGAGGGGATCCTCTACCGGAGACCGCACACCGTCCAGAGGATGTTCAACGTCATCTTCCTAGACCAGCCGGTAGGGTCGGGCTTCAGCTTCAGCAAGTCCCCGATGGGCTACGCGCGCAGCATCGACGACTGCGTGGCGGGCTTGCGAGAGTTCCTCAGGCAGTTCCTGCTGTTGTTCCCGGAGAACAGGAACCGCGAGCTCTACGTCGCCGGCGAGAGTTACGGAAGTGAGTTGAGAACGTTGGCGCGAAGGACACGTCGATTCTTTCGACATGAGGGCCAGAACCAAAATTTATTCGCGAGAGGATTAGGAACACGATGTACGACAAAGTCGACAGCGTGACGAAATATTGCGCGGTCTGGAAGATTTAGGAACGTAACTGACGCCGGCCACGACAAAAAACAGTTGACCTGTCAGGCCCCACGCTGATCCTTGTTCAAAGTGAATCTGAAAGCATTTACAGGGAATTCACATTCATCGTAAACTTTGATTTATCGCTTGATTAATACATATAGCTACCGCAGTCACCCAGTGGCAGTGGGTTTCCCTGCTAAGCGCGATGCCAGAGGTTCGATGTAAGCTTCAACAACCGCAATAACACTCGTGTACCGTGCACAGGAACAAAAAAAACAAAAAACGCAGGTCGTCAAAATATTTCGGAGTCCCAGACTAAAGTATGTACCATAACCCACTGTGCCATTCCAGTCAGTTAATAATTAAAAATAAGATTTCATTCGCATTCATTATTCACGTTGACAAAGCTATTGCGAACAACGCTTCCGTGTCGGCGCCGAAATCTCTACTCCCTGATAATTTCTTCACATTGGTCGTCGTCTGTGTCGCTTTCTGAGTGGTGTGTGGTGGCTAGCAAGAAGGCGATCCACTTTTATTGCGGGTGATGATGTTTCGGCGGCAGACTGTTGCCTGCGGAACTGGTAGCGGGTTGCCGTCCGGGCTAGTCGTTTCACCGTTCAATGACTCAGCGTTTTCTCCATCGTCATTTTCGACAGTGGAGCAAGTGGTGTAGATGACAGCGCTCTCTCTACACCACGACAAGAAAAATAATTTCTTGCAATAGAACTGTGTATAGGCCTAGCTGGTGCTTGATAAAACACATGTTTTTTTGCCGCAAGTTAAATGACACACAAAAGGAAGAAACATAGAAGACAACACGGGTCACCCGCGTTGTCTTCTATGTGTTTTTCTTGTGTGGGGGTTTTACCTTGCGGCAGAAAAACACTTTTTTAAAAATAATTTCAAAATAAGGCATTGCGCTGGTGCTGGTTTTAAATAGTGCAAGGTAATAAAAGTGTTGCATGGCGTACTGCACTGACGGTTGCCTTGTAGAGGAAAGATCACCGCTCCCGGTGCCTAACAAAATAATTGACGGGGCCGATTTCTCCTTGAACCACAGCAAAGTCGTAGCAATTTCAGTCACTAGTGCCTCAGGAAGTGCTCAGTATGCTAGCGGGTCGGCTTTGATTGATTAGTGGGGTTTAGTTGGCGAATCAACGGCAAGTATAGCACTCCTTTCCATAATGTATCGATTTAAAGCTAAATGTGTGTATCTCGCATAAGAACTTATACCGGCTCTTGTTTTCAAAGAAAATACTTATAACAAACACAGAAACCGAAATGTCGCCCCACAAAGTGTTAAACCGAGGTTCTTGCAGCTCCGTTAACATCTTGACGCACTTAGCTATAGGCCAGTGCCCAAGACGAGGGCTGTAGCGTTTTCCGGACGAGGGTTATGCAATTAGTCCTTCGATTGCATGCACGAAGCGTTTTACCCTTAGAAAAACTTAGTAAAGGAGTTAATACTTCGCGCAAGTGGCAATAAATTTTCCCACACTAATCTGTGAAATGGAAAATGTTAGACGTTTTGCGGAGATTTCTCTTAACAGTCTGATTGGCGGCCATTAGCTAGCGCTTTCCCGAAGCTCTCAGCGGGAAAATAAAGAAAACCCATTGGCTTATAGTAAAGATAAAGGAGCGCAAATGTGGACACTGACGAGACTGAACAATTCCAGCGTCCAAGTCTTGCCCATCTATTTTTTTACGCTCCTTTATCTTACTATATACCATGAACCAACCAGCCCAGCGCCAAGCCTATCGGCTATTTTTTTGTCAGACAACCCTGTGTGGTCAAAGCTTTAATTTTTTATGTATTTTATTGCAATTAGCCCTCTTTGCCTACTTCAGACACCTTGAGTATCTGTCTTGTGTCTTACGCCGACGCAGTGACTCAGGTTGTCTACCAGCTCGCGCCACTAGGTGGGTGCTCGCGGTCGCGATGCCGTCGTGGTCATTCTGGCGTCGTCATTCCAGCTTCGCTATGCGACTCTCGTCATGCCATCGTCGCCATCCCATAATCATCCCTGCAGAATTGTCATTTACTTATCGTCATGCCATCGTCGTCATACCACCCTCATCGTTTCATATACGTTATTGACCTTTCATCTACGTCCCATTGACCTCACACTATCTTTGTCACGCGGTAATCGTTATACCATTGTCAACACTTCAGTATCGCCACCCCATCGTTGTCCTGGCCTCGTCGTCCTACCACCTTCGTCTCTCCCCTAATGTCAATCCTTTCTTTTTTTGTCATTTCATCATCGTCGTGGCGTCGCCGTTATAGAGTTGTCATGCCGTGGCGGTCATGGCCGATCTTGACGAGCGAGAGTCAGCCAAGTGGGCCGATCGCGGAGACAGTGCAGGTCGCATATGGCCGTAGCAATGAAACTCTTGGAATGACACTACATTTCCTAAAGGTGCCTTCAGGAATACGGTGTGTCGCTTTAGTGCTTGATTGTTGGTCTCAATAACGTCGACAGTTATCGTGAGATTGGTTCTGGCTCAAGTTACTTTTCTTCTGAGAAAAGCTTTCTTTTTTGTTAATCGATCAACCTTGAAGCACAGGTACACACACTGCCTTTGGTAAACAGAACACGTGGGCACGTGACTTCTGATCCTCGGCAGTCGCTTATGGTGCCGTCGCTCAGCGGCGGCGAGAAGCTTGACAGCTGCTGGCGGAAACTACGGCTGCCGCGTCCCCTTTTCTTTGTTCGAGGGAGTTTTTTGTTCGTGGCTTGACATTGGTAGTTCTTCCGATTGCCTGCTCATGAATATACCAGGTGTAGGGCCTACACGCTCAACCTTGCTGTCAGGTAAGTACAGGGTAAGTGGAAGTCCAAGTAGACAACTCAGAGTCATGAAAAAAAAAACAGTTACCGAAACAGAGGGGGCAAACTTGATGCAAGGAATGAAAACAAATCAGTCCGTGGAGCTTTACATATGCGGTGCGTTAATGAGGAAAGAAAATTTTTGCTAAGCCGTGAAAAGCTGACAGGGTCTCGATTTTTCAAGCAAGACGACTGAGCAAAGAAATCTCACGGCATTTATCCAGCCAATGCCGTAGAGAACGTCGATCTTTCAGAGGCACTGCGGTTCGAAACTTAAAGAAGCGTTAACAGGACAGCTGTCTACATGAGAAAGAGGCATGAGAGTATTGGTGGAAAATGAGCAGGAGAGATATGGGGCGTGGGATCCTCAGTTGCATGGATAATTTTACACGATATAGCAGACAGGCAAAATACAAGATCGTAATAGATATGGTACAAGATAATTAGCTTACGCATATTAGCCGACGGTCGCCGTTCCGTTTCACAGCGAACACCAGTATAAACCATCATCACCATCATCATCATCATCGTATCATCACTATCACCCTTCCAGCCGCTAGTTGGCAGTGGCAGAAGCGGCCGACGCAGAATGCAGCTCATGCACTCTCGCGTTCCCCCCCTTCATAAATGCGTAGTGCCTCTCTACAGGCACACAAATGCAAACGGCGTATTTCACCCGCTGTCCCTGCTCGTGTTTCGCCTGAACCATAATGCCGCTGCTTTTCTTTCTCCGTTCAGCTCGAGGAGCCGTAGCCCTGGCTCACAGCCTCATGACGAATGCGGATCCCGGCCTACCGCTTAGGGTGTCTGGCGTGATTGCTGGGTCCCCAGTCTTCAACAGCCCCCTAGACCACTTGGACTCTGCCGACACGCTGTACCACTTCGGCATGCTCGACGCCAACGGGCGCGACATGTTCGCACAGGCGATGCACCGCATCCGCCAACTGTGGACCACCAACCACACTGTGGCGCTGCACCTCCTTAGTCACACCATCTTCCGGCTGCACCATTCGGGCAGCCTCTTCACTAACCTCACCGGTTACAGTGACCACGGGGGCCTGCTCGATTGCCGGAGGCCCCGGGAGTTCGTCCACTACTACCGGTACATGCAGAAGCCGCTTTTCAAGAAATCTCTGCACCTGCGCTCCCAGGCTACAGTGGAGAGTAGCCGGCTGCTGGTCATGCTGTACCTTGCCGGCGACTACATCGTGGACCTCCGAGAAAAAGTCGAGTACCTGCTCGACGCTACGAAGATGCTGGTCTTCTGGGGGCAGCTAGACACGGTGTTCCCAGCGGTTAAGCAAGAGAAATACTTGCTGTCGCTCAACTGGACGGGGACAGCGGCACTGAGAAAGGCAGCGAGGAGACCCTGGCATGTGTCCGGGCCCGGGTCAAGACTTGTCGGCTACGCCAGGACGACCAAGGACCTGACATATGTTGTTTTGACTCGCTCTGGACACCAGGTGCTGTTCCACGCGTCCGAAACCGTGTATAATATGATCGAACGCTTTGTGACCGGCGTCAACATTGTCAACTCCAGGAGAAACGTGTTGGGTGTGAATTAGCGCTCTTTAACATTGCCGCAATTTTGTGAGTAATAATGTCATTAAACGCTAGGGGCCCGATCGGTCAATGCGAATAAATCGGAAGCAGGAAGTCGTTCCTTGCGACACTGGTCAGAAATTGTTGATGAGACATTCAAGGTGAGGCTTAATGGTGTTACCACAGGTTGAGATGAAGGATGATGTAAGTGGCGTAGTCCCCGTGAACTAGTATATACATAGGTGATTGGATAAATCGGCAAGCGAAGTTTACGTTTAAGCTGCCTGATTTATTTTAATAAGTATCAATAAAGCGCAACGTAGACTACGAAAGCGAAGCATAAGAATATATAGCACAGACAGACACTGCTTCAAAATTAACTTCATTCCCAAGCCACCATCGCCACTGTCTCTGACGCTCATCGGTTCGTGCGGGCGAATAATACTATGCAGAGATAGCGACAAATATGTCTTCACCTATAGGCCTGTATACTAAGACGCTCGTGTCTAGTGCGTAGGTTGATCTACCATTTCGTATGTTGTAATAAAAAAAAAAACGGCCGTGGCTTAGCTTGGTTAAGCCTGGTGATTGCCAAGCAATAGTGTGTTATTCTCGGATCAGCTGGTAGTAATTGAGTAAATATACTCAGTAATGCCTGAGAGGAGCGGGAGTTAGGCCGCCGTTGGTGGCTACCGCCTCGCCTCGCGACGGCGTGAGATGGGGCCCCGTTTTTGCACAGCTGGTGTGACGTCACATCGACGGTGGCGCCCCTGGTGAGAGGAGCGGGAGTTAGGCCGCCGTTGGTGGCTACCGCCTCGCCTCGCGACGGCGTGAGATGGGGCCCCGTTTTTACACAGCTGGTGTGACGTCACTCTAGGTCACGTGGTGTGACGTCACGCAGCGAGGGCACGCTAAAGGTCAATGGTGCCTACCACCGCCTCGCCACGGAACGGGCTGAAGTGCGACCTAATGTAGTATTGCTTCGCAATAAAGAGAAGCGCACGTAATTGGTCTTTACTTGTTCGAGCTGCATACAGTTATAGAAATAGAGGGAGGAAATAAGGTGGGTCTGGTAACCGAAAACGCGTCTTGTTGGCTACTATACGCTAGGGAAAGCAAACAGCGGCGATATAACGTAAATCTATTCTAAACTTTTCTATTCGAATTCTGCTATCAGCCCTCCGCGATAGGACAAAAAAGTTTTTTTTGGGACCACCCCCATTTCGCATGTCAGTGACGCGACGTCACGAAAAATGCGATAGCTCCCCATCTGATATGACTTGTACACCCTGATTATGTATGATTTGACCGAACAAAAAAATAGCCATGTTTGATTTGACGCATTTCCCCATTAGCCCTTGGCTATTGGTCAAGAGTTTTCGGGCTGCACCTGCTTCACCTGCCTGTCACGCGGCGTCTAAAAACTGCGAAAACTCAACGCGTCAAAGTGACGTGTACGCGTTAAAGATGCATTAATATGACGAACAAAACTGAATTTTCTTCTGAATAGCCGCAGACTGACCCGTTCCGAAAGAAATAAACGATGGCTGCCCCCGATCATTCGGGCACTGGCTATTCGCACAAAGCTTTCTGTGTGGCCGTGTAACGTTTTCGAGCACTTTCGGCACTTTTGCGACTTCGTTCTACCAACGCTTCTTTGCTGAAGATCCGTTTTAGTGTCATTCTTAAGCTTCCGTTGCATGCCGCCGTGATTTTCGACTAGCCACCGCAGGCTAAGTAAGGGAAAGCGGACCAACCGCAGACGCCGGCTCCACCCCTTCATCCGGTTATCAATTTTCAGTGAAGTGGCTCGGCCCCATCGAATCCCTCTGCGCTTGAGCGTGCTCCTCACTTCTTGTCAGCCAATTAGATAAGACAAGCCGCTCATTGTTTACGCAATGTTGTTAGTTTTTCAAGCAAACAAAAGTGACCTCCTATGAACGGGGAGAGCGTCTGATTGGTCTGTTTAGACAACCCTGTTGGTGACCGCCCAATGCTTGCGTCGGCGTTTACGCAAGTTTGACGTCAGGAGATTGGAATAAAAATATATTGGAATAGCTTTACGTTATAGGGCCCCAGGGCAGTACAAAGAGGAGAGAGAGAGTGGGAGGCGGTGAGCGTGTGCCCATGCGCAGACAGCAGCGCAAGGTCGAAAACGCTCGCCCAAGCAAGTCGTTTTCAAAAAGCACAAAAGTGCCTTCACGGCCTTTCGGGCCGATTATCGGCGCTGACGGCCTTTCAGTAACGTCTGCACGGACAGTGGGCCTTCGCGTAATCGCCGCAGTGCATTTATTTATTTATTTATTTGCAGTACCCTGAGAGTAAGTATACATTACAGAGGGGAGAGGCTACATAAAGGAGGTAAAAAAGGATATACAGAAAAGGCACAGTATAAGTAACAATGAAAAATTATGCTAACTCACTAATTTACACATCATAAACAAGAAATAATAGTGGTAGCTCACCATAGAAATCTCACGATAGACTTTGCAATACACAAGTTGGGAATGATAGGTGAATACATGCATAGTTAATTTGCAAATATAGTATTTCTGCAATAACAAGTCACATGATATATTGAACGTAAGTTTCATGATCTACATGTAGTTAACTAAATTTAGCATTTCTAATTGAACAGGATTACCTATACTAAGAATAGATGCTGGCAGAGCGTTCCATTTGTTGCATGTTTTGGGTAAAAATCAATGCGAATATGTTAGTGTGTTAGAGCGAGGCACATGTACCATATGCGTATGATCTCTACGTGAGGAGATGAATGGTGCTGGATTAATCCATGCCGACCGAAGCGCTGTGTTCTCGTAGTAAATCTTATGAAATAAGCATAGGCGTGATTGTTTCCTGCGGGTTAATAGCGACGGTAGGCTCAGTGTAATCTTCATTTGTGTTACGCTTGCCGTACGATGGTAATTGGCTAGTATATAAACCGAGCGGAGCGGTTCTGGACACTTTCAAGGCAGTTAATTGAGATGGCATGATGTGGGTCCCATACTGATGATGTATATTCCAACTATGGGCGAACATATGTCGTGTATAACAAATGCTTGAGTGATAACTGTGCGAGCGAGAAGTTTCCGCGAAGATATCCAAGTGTGCGATTAGCTTTGCTTGTTATAAATTCGATATGGTACTTCCAGGATAAGGTATGGGTTATATGGACGCCCAGATATTTGTAGTTTGTGACGCTCTCTAAAGGAATGTTATGAAGTAAATAGGCAGGACAAGCTTCATTAATACGGGATAGTCGCATCGATTTACGTTTCTTGATGTTTAGCTGCATGTGCCATTTTATATTCCAGTTATGCAGCGTGTTTAAATCGTCCTGAAGAGATGAAATATTAATGTGTAGTAATTTTAGGATATATTACGCAGTCATCTGCAAAAAGACAAATTTTAGACGAAATTTTATCAGGTATATCGTTAACATAGATCATAAACAACAGTGGTCCAAGCACAGACCCTTGTGGAACACAAGATTTGACGGGTGTTAGATTTGAATTAACTTCATTAGCGCTTACAAATTGCTGCGGTGTGTCAGAAAAGCTTTTATCCAATTAAGTAAATTATTATCAATGTCTTCTGCGCTGAGTTTAGATAGCAGTAATCTGTGGTGCGCTTTGTGAAAAGCTTTAGCGAAATCAAGAAAAATACAGTCCGTAAGAAATCCTGCGTCCAAGTTGGCATGCAAGTCATTAGTAAAGCTGGGTATCACAGGAGGATGCTTTACGAAAACCATGTTGGCTAGACGTAAAGAAGTTGTTAGATTCAAGGTGATT
Organism: Dermacentor andersoni; assembly: GCF_023375885.2. Classification (NCBI taxonomy): domain Eukaryota; kingdom Metazoa; phylum Arthropoda; class Arachnida; order Ixodida; family Ixodidae; genus Dermacentor; species Dermacentor andersoni. The sequence goes on from NC_092822.1 coordinate 68,041,542, forward strand.
GATTACCTGAGAATAAATTACGTGCTCCATTATCTTACAGGGCACTGAAGTCAAACTATTGGGCCTATTGTTATAAGGGTTGTGCGTATCACCAGATTTATGAATTGGAATTATCTTAGCCATTTTCCAATCTAAAGGCAATGTGCCGTTGGACCATCTCAGGCAGTTTTAAATAAAAGGGGGGACTGTGGCACAATAGGTGGTCTATGTTATACATGCAGTCGCGTAAGTTACATGTATACATCGCTCTTTGCAATCCCAATTTGTGCTGAATGAGATCTCGCGAAGGCAGCTAGAATTTTCAAGAAACACTAGGCGCTCCATTGCGCAAACGCAGGTCCTGTCTAACATGTGCGCTACTCTTCTACACTGTAGGCCACGAAATGGTTCTCGATGAGGTCCGGTTTAGCTTTCTATTCTTCTTACGGAACATGTGTAGACTTATACTCCACTCACACGGCACGTGTAATGTCATTCGAAGCGAATGAGATTGCGTCTTAATGTCATTTCTGTTGCTTCTACACGAGCATAGTGAATGACATTCGCAACTAATGGCATTCGCTCATTGGATGAGTTTCCCGAACTCACGCAAGCGCGACTTGTGTAATCTCGACGGCAGGAACTTGGCAAAAGATCTCGGAATCGATAAGCTAAAACGAAATGTAATCAGAGTAAAGGTTGCCGTAATTGCTGTTATCAACTTTTTAACACATTTGTGACGTACAGCGCGATCGCTGAAGTAGTTTGTGCAGCTATATTCTTGTTCCCAGTCTCCGACTGGACGCTAGCACCTCTTGTCGACCATGTTTACAAACGTTCGTCTGCTGTTTTTTTTTCTATTTCTTCATACTGTTTTCAAAGTGGTGCCACGCTAAAGCCTATCCACCAGCCACGGAGACCAACTCTGCTTTGTCAGCGGAGAAGCGAAAAGCACACTGGACCGACGACGAGCGGTGGGCGCTGCTGAAAGTGTGGGAAGACCACCTCACCGATTTGTGCAGGGTGAAGCGCAACCTGAAAGTATACATGTCGATTTCCGAGTGCCTGCGTGTGCAAGGTGCCGATAAACATCGCCATCAATTGCGACTGCCTTTTTTTATATAACGTGTAGACGGGGAACGCAAGATAACAATGTCACTCGGAATGAATGTACGCGGGCTAAAATCTCTGCCTTTTATTAAAGGGTTCTCTCTCTCTCTCTCTCATTTACTGTGAATTACATTACACGTGCCGTGTGACAGAAGTATTGCCTGCGAAGTTTTAAATGAAGCGCGTTGCACCCTGTTACCTAAAGAAACACACAATTAGGCATCTCGTTAAACGGCGCTGTTCAATACCCTGCTCGAGTTTTTTTTTTATTTATACAAAAATGCTGTATTCACTCTTATGAATATTCTGTTGTATGCGCCAATCACCCGCGTATTTTTATTTACGGGAAAGGTCTGGATCAATTAATGAGTAAAGCTAGCGAAATGCTTGCCATGCTCGAGCGTTTGTCGCGTTTCAATGCTTCACAACTTAATGGTACGAAAACAAGTTCTGTTTTTCGATCCGCAACGTAAAAGTAGACTTTGTTCTGATTTTTTTTTAGTTTTCATTCCAATAACATATTAATTGTGCCAGCTTTCAAAGAACTCGGCGTTTTTTTTTACAGAGAAGCTGCTTTGGGATGTGCATGTAACCCACGTTTTTTTTTTATCCATGTCTCTTTTAATTGGTCTTTTATGCCGTAATAATCATAGCCTGCCTATTGAAGTTGTTTCTAAATTTATATACATGTCGCACATGAGATACTGCCAAACTGTCTGAGGCACCGCCAACCATACGTTGCTGGAATAAGTTTGTCTATAAAAAAAGTATTTCTATTCCCGATATACAACTTAGGCCGAGATCATCCCACTGTCCAGCTCTTCCGAATTGCTGATATTCTGAAAATCTTTTATTTTTTATGAATTGCGGCTAGCTTTACCATTTTAGCATAAAGTAAACATTTCTATTTCGACCCATAATTATAAAGCAGAATTAACCAATTAAGGAAGTTTCATAGAACATCTCGAACAAATTACCGTGCCCAAATGTTGATTATTACACTGCTCTTTGTTTTAAATGAAATATAGCGGGATGGTATAGCCGTTGCTTTATGTAGCAGGTCCGAACTTCGCAAAATTTATATATAGCTCGTTTCTATCAGAAAATGTTACTTTTTCATTTGCTGTATCTAGTATTTGACATGGACTATTTCGCTTGGGTTTCTGTGTGTTCTCTTAACTCTTATGTATTAAATTTGCACTCACACTTTCTCTTCTTTTTATGTTTTTAAATGTTTTATCCGGAGTACAGATCCATGCTGCTGTTGACAATGTAATGTTCTGGCTGATAGTGTACATTGCTGAAGTGTGCTTTAATATGAAAACTACTCTGCTACTTAATTGCAGTTGATCGATTGATTCCTAGAATAGCTTCTGTAGGCTAACCTCTTGGTTAATAAACTTTCCCTTAGCAAAGGTCGGCGCTTGGTGCGTTAGTAAAATAAAATTGTCTTTCATACTTATAGATCACTACTGCAGCGAACGTATGGACCAGAATTTCCTTGCAGATATTTTGTACCCTCCAAGCGCATCGCACTGTAACACAAGGTACAATGAAATAAGGAAATCGTCCGCAATTAGAGTGATCCTAAAAATGATTGTCGAGTGATGTATAAGAGGTCTCTACTGTCGCCGGTGTGCAGACATCTACGTACTGCGTCGGTTCAGCTGCATACACGGTGAGATGAACTGTACAAACGCTGTTATAAGCTTCAGGTTTTTGTTCGCAAGACAAGCAGGGCACCTTATAGCGTTTTTTTGTGTGTGTGCGACAGAAATAGCTTCAGATGGTATCAAAGGGAAGCTGGCTTTGCTCGATTATGCAGTGCGTCCAGAATTGCTCGAAGCGCAAATACGGAGTGTGTCTGCGAGTCCGTCGATCTATCGTGGTGCACCGGCTGCTAGTCAGCGTGCGTCACCAAATACAACGTTGCACAAATGGCCTATGGGTTCAACTTCTAAGCTGTGTACATTGTGCGTCCATTGTTAAAGACATGTTTTGTTAGTACACACGGAAACTTTAGCGGAAGTTCATAGTTCTTGTTAGACGATCGAGCCAAAAAGAAAACAATTATACGCGCTCCACTTGTTGTACCCTACCCGACAGATCTAAAGTTTTTGGTGATACATCTTCTTCAAGTCAAGAGGAAGAACTGTCACTCGTAAGAGACTGAAACAGACGCCGGCACATGAGTGCTGGTTTTGGTCTTATTATTTTAAATGTGTAGGTGGCTTCCTCGTTGCAAAAGAGAATAACGCTGGGTTGGCTGAGTGGACAGTACAGACCAGGGAGATTTCGAAATAAACAGGAAGCCTGCGGAAGCCAGTGTCAGTGTCCAATAATACAAGTTCGAGTCAATTAACAATGACGCATCTTCAATTTCTGCGTCCATTGTTATGTACACCACCGGAAAATTGTTATTCACCTAAAATATAGGTTCTCAAGGTTCATTAGCGTAGCTCTGCAGAAACAGCGAAAAAAATATGAAGAACCAGTCCTGGTTCCTATCCATAACGCGTTTCGCATGCTTTGGGAGGTGGTTATTTCTGACACTATGTTGCACAATCTACAATCTACAATATGGCTAGCGCGCCCCTTCGCAGCGTGCCTTATCCATGGCACCACTTCCTCAAATACCAGTTCGGAACCCATGCAGCGACTTCTACAGGAGACGCAGCGTCTCAAAAACAGCGTCTCAAAACGCTAGCTGTCACGGGAGGAGGATGCGAGTACGCTCATGCATCTTACCACCGTGTGGTGCCGCACCAGCGTGTGGTTTTTTACCGTTGTGTTTGACTGCACTATCCTCGCGAGCGGCCTACGAGAGCAATTAGAGTCGTAAGCAAATTGCCGTTAGTTCCAAGCGAAAGCTAAATGCTCCAAAACACGCAGATTTAACCCATGTTGTAAGATAGTTAGGTAATGCTTGTTTGAGTTAGCGAGAAAGCAGCACTAAAATATGACACGTGAGAGAGATTGTGATGAGGAAAAGGCGCTATTTTCTTCAACTCTTTTGGCAGCGCAGCTAAGTGCCTTAAAGGGCAACTGCGCAGTTTTTTTTTACCATATGTGGATATCATCATTTTCAAATGGCATTGCCAGTCCTGTCACCGGTGAGCGAATTCAGTTTGCTTTGAAATTCATGAATAATGTTAAATAACAAATGAAATTGATACCGAAACAGGAATGAGTAGCGAATTTGTGTGAGGGCGCGATGAGTCGATGACGTGAGATCCTACACTACCACAATGTAAACACGCAGAACGCGTGCTAAACACGCAGTACACTTGGCGCTAAACACAAATCCTGACGACACAGGGAGCTTTTACAGATTTTCTGAACTAGACAGGCAATTTCAGTGACGATTTCAGCGATGGTGGCGGTGTAGTCTCTGACGTCACAAACACAAGGTGGCCAGCAAGAACTCGTGAATCGGGAACGGAACCAATCTTTAAAATTAGTTTTCAGGAAAACTAAATGACTTGCAGCCATACTCTTGGCAAAGATAACCAGAGCGCAAAAAGCACGTATATTCAGAATTTTATTAAGATCAGTTGATATCGAAAAATCGCCAGGAGTTGCCCTTTAAGGAAGGGGAGGGGAATCCAAAGGAGCTGAGCGCAGCTCCCAAAATGGTTGCAGAAACACAGCCTTGTAGCCTGTAGCTGTCAGCTGTCTGTTTGGTGAGTAGGAGAGCAGTGTATTATGCTTGCCGCAGGAAGAACGCAATTGAGAGGTGCGTTCACAGAGAAGTACGAAATCTATCTAAATCATAACTAAGGCTTCTGTACCACTTGTGTCCACAGCGGCACAATCCTATTCTGGGAGATTGGCAAAGAATGAACACATACCCAGTGGCACATGGCCGGATTCACAAACCCCGTGACAAAAGTTGTTTATTGGAACACATAGACAGTGGCACTTAGCGCGTGGCTCAAGTTCCTTTTCGCAAACACATGCAGTAGCACGTATGGGCGTCTTGCGCTGAAGTTTGAGGTATAATAGCGGCGCCTGGTGGCGGCGCGCGAAACGTTATCTGGGTAGTACCAGCTTGGGTAGTATTGAACCCTGGCTGTGGCGAAGCACGTTTCTAGTACAAGTTTTGCGTCGATTCGCGCTTTTTTTCTGCCCTGTTGCGAGTGCGAAAAGGCTCGTCACTTCTCAAAGACCAGGCCGGCCACGCTGCGAGCTCGCTGCAGCCTATAGTTTAACGAAAGCGGACTCTCCGTGAGCCGTAATGCTTGAAGCAGAAGTAATCGGCGACGCCGATCCGGAGAGACTTACCTCAGCCTCGAAAAAGCGTCATCATCGTTACTTCTGCCTCGTGGACTGCCATGAACAAGAAGGCCTGAATCCCAACATCAGATTCTACCGTTTTCCTTCAAGGTTTCACGAAGCGGAGCGTCGGGCACGTTGGATAGCTGCAGTTCGTCGCGCTGGGTAAGCGAAACTTCGCGCCATGCTGACTGCTTCGCCGGTCTTAAAGCTTGCTTGATTATCTGCGTTCTAAAATTTGGTATTTTCCACCTACAGTCCTACGGCATATCAATATAGCAGCAGGCATGGCTGGTAATTCACGATTCGAGACCCGACCACAGCGACAATTAACAATTCGACTGGTTCGAAGTGGTGAAGTGACCAGGTGTGTCCAAATGAGCACAAATGGTCGGGCTGATTCGGTGACAAATCACTATCCCACTACGAGCAGCACAGCTTATAGAGTTAAATGTGCTCATCCTTGACCTCAAGCCAGCACGTTGAGGCAGCGCAGCAAGGTAGTATTGATTGCAGCACATCGATGTTAGAGCGCTGTCATTAAAAGCTACATCAAGCGAGCAGCGCGATACGCACATACGTTACTGAGAGCTCATATGCATTGGATCATTTATTTATCAGTTGCTAAAGGGATAGATGGCCGCTACTACAGTGCAGGCATAACTACTTCTCTAGCGGCATGCAGTCAACGAAGATTGCATGAGGCCCGCCGTTTCGCGGCATGTCGAAAGACCGCTGCCGTCGCGGCTTGTACGATCATGCGATCGAGCTGTTCCGTACACATGATGTCTGCTTATCGCTACTGTGAATTCATTTATAGCAAGAATTTCCTCGCGTTTGTGCGCCTGAATCTAGCAGCATGCAATACTTGCCTGAAGTTCAACTTCGTACGCGACTGGCTTCACTTGCTACTGACACCGCGCTAAAACTTCGCCGCTTATTTCTTGAACGGTGTACACGTATTCGATGTTGCATAATTTATTGCCTTTACGCAGCGTGCCACCCCTGAAAAATATCTTCGGCGCCCGATATTCCCTGCAAGCCGTGGTACAACAAAAGCGAAAGTGGCGGGTCCATATTGTAAACGTGCTTTCCGAAGCAGACGACCGAGCTCGGTAGTACCCAGTTCAGGACAGAGGGCGCTTTTTAGCACCATTTTTGCAGCGCCCCCTGGGCAATGCAAGAGCCCCATACCACGTGAGGCAAGCTGTGCCACTGTGACAGAAGAGGTTCATGATTCTTAAATGTAGCTAGACATGCGTTATATATTTCTCTGTACGCGCTCCCGTAATCTCCATTGTTCCCTCGACAAGCCTCATAGATTGTTTTCGTTCGCGTGACACAACTGCGTAGACGGATCACGCTGTTCATCCGTCTGTTTTGGTGCTCGCATTTCGGCAGAGCTACAAGCATAGCATTTAATTATCGTCCTCACTAAAGCTTTGCTTCCCAGACATTCCCACACGAGCACTACATGTGCATATTTTTTTACCACACGAACAAATGAAGCATCGATGTGAAGTGTGCTATGGTAAAAACTAGTAAGAAATATGCGATCACTCTATGGGACCTTTGCACAATTAAGCGAAGAGAAAGGTGCCTAGGAAATATGGGATTCGTTGGCATGAACACGTCAGCTACTACGCGCTATCGAAAGGGCTCCTCGCTTAGGACAACATTAAGAACACTAAGCCTGCTAATAAAGTGCAGTGACGTGCAGTGCTGGTGCCCAACCTCTGAAAATGTACACCATAAAACACACTGTATAAATAAATAGGTTATTAACCAATGGAAAATATTGGTCTCCTCAGGCGACTTCAAGTGTTGCTTATCATTCCCGCTCAAAAGGCAAAACTTAATAAAAGCCGAGTATAAAATTTTGATGTTTCAAAGGTAATTTCCAGTAACGTATAAAGGAAAATCAAAATTAATATATGGGGTTGTACGCGCCAAAACCACTTTCTGAATGTGAGACAGGCCGTAGTGGAGGACTCGGGAAATTTCGACCACCTGGGGTTCCTTAACTTGCACCTAAATCTAAGTACCACGGGTGTTTTCGCATTTCGCCCCTACCGAAATGCGGCCGCCTTGGCCGGGATTCGATCCCGCGACCTTGTGCTGAGCAGCCCACAACCATAGCCACTGAGCAACCACGGCGGGTAACATCGAAAGGAAGGGGCTCGAGACAGAAAGCCGCCGCACGTTCTTTGCGAAAACCGGGCACTCAGCAGTAGTGTTGTAAATCTTGACGCATGGCTTCATTTTTTTTTTTTTTGTGCGCGCACAGCTGGTGACATTTTTCTGTTCTGACGTAAAATTTGCTTTAATTTTTTCCTAGCTGTTTGATGGTGTGCTTCTAGCCTAACGGTATTATCATTTGTCAGCGAGCATTCCCATACCGCATTCATAGTTAATGTTGTTCCCCGGCAAAAAAAAAGAAAAAATTTCAAAGTACGTTCTGTAAGCCAGCTCTGTCAAACATTTAAAGGCTCAACGCACAGGAAGTCTTTACACAGGTGGACAAACTTTCCCAAACTACGTTCTGTAAGCCCGTTCTGTCAAACCTTTTATTGGTATAATGCCCAAAATTCTTATTTTTCACTGCTGAAACGAATTGATCACTTTACCATCAACGAAAGACATGTCCCCTTCGGATGGGAGCCATCTCGACCCGCAGTCGCTCTGTTATATACACTAGAAACTACAGCTGACCTTCACGCAAAGGCCACATAGAGAGGCCCATGCGGTCGCATTGATTTGGCTTTTGCATAGTCTGATCAGCGATAAATATCTACGTGAGCCCCATGCTTCTTTTGCTTACAGCAGTCACTCCAGATGTAACCAGCTGAGGTGAGAGCGAATCAAAGACGCACTACTGCAAATACCCAAACGAATGACAAGCAAAAGAAAGGTCAATGTTAGTTCGGCGTCGATACGAAAAACGCAACTAATTGCTGGCGTCACACATTCGTTGTCAATTTATTTTGTAATGTATTTATTTTCTTATATATATATATTTTATTATACATAGTTTCAAGGCCTTGTAGGCACAAGAGAAAGGAGTGGTGATAATATAGAGAATTTGCACTACTGGGCAAAAATAGAGAATCAGACAAGGCACTTAGAACGGCGATCTTGGAAGTTAGTGGTGTCCCAAATTCAGACTGTATATGCGGTAAGGAGGTTCCATTAGATGGCGGTTCTTGGCAAAAAGAAACTATGGTGCAAATTAGTTCGACAAGATGGCACTTCGATGTTATATTGATGGTCGATGCGAGACGAGGTATAACATGGTGCGGTGAAAAGATTTTCCTTTAGGAGAACGGTTAAAGTGATATATTCTATGAAAAAGACAGACAAGATTACTTGACACGCAAGGAGAGGTCAAGGAGATCTAGTTTTCTTTCTTTTTTTTTTCATGGACGTGACGCTACAATGACGTGAATAATCTGAGAGAATAAAAGGGGATAGCCTAACGTTCGGTTATCATCGTTAGTGACATATTCAACCTGCACATTCCCTGAAAGGTCTTTTTGTAATATATAGGCCAAGATACTTATAGTCGTTAACAACCGATAGGGCAGTACCATTAATACAATATGGGAATATATCACAACAGGTAGGAACTACAGGAGACACACATACTTTTGCATTTAGTTTTGTTAAGCTGCGTTAGCCATTTGTTTCACCAGTTGGATACGCTGTCGAGGTCGTCCTGTAGCAGACTTGAATCACTAAGATTGGTTATTTTGCTATAGCTGACACAATCGTCCGCGAACTTCCTAATAGTTGAATTAGAGATGCAGTAAGAAGGTCATAAATGTAGGTGAGAAAAAGCAAGGGACCGAGTACCTATCCTTGTAGTACACCGGATGTTACGGAACAAGGTCTGGACGTAAATTCGTTAGTGGTTACATACTGGGTCCTATTAAAGAGTAAATCCTTTAGCCATTCAAATAACTTGGAGTCAATATTAAGAAAGGTTAGAAATCAGTAAATCGTGAGAAATAGAATCGAAAGCTTGCGAGAAGTCCAGAAATACGCTGTCGCTGTCAATTTTCTGATCCGCATTATTAAAGAAATCGTTCGCAAAAGAAAGAAACTCCGTTTTACAGGAAAATAATTTTCTAAAGCCATGCTGCGCGTTGTCAGAGAAAAAGTTGGTGTCAAGAAATTGATGGGATGTGAATAAATTATATGCTCCAAAATTTTGCTTAGGATGCATTTAAAAGAAATTGGTCGGTAATTATCAGCGCAAAGGATGTCACGTGATTTGTGAACCGGAACCACCTTTCCCCCCATCCAATCTTTGGGCAGGGCAAAAAGCTGTAAAGAGTGGTAAAAAAAATGTTCGACAAAATAATAGATCAAAACAATTCAGTGCGTTCTAGCATTTTTCAGTTTATGGCGTCAGGGTCACAAGACGAATACATTTTTACACTGCTGATAAGTTTCCCAACGCCCAACCAGTCAGAAAAAGTGGAATGTGTTGGCAGAAATCGGTGTAGAACACGTGGGGCAGTGTACAAGTTGGATTAAATTGCAATCGTGGCAAAGGTTTAAAGATTCTGAAAATTTTGGAGAACGTTGTTTAACCGCGACGGGACATTTGACCACACAACATGCGGAAAATTGAAGTCCCCAAGTATGAGCAAAGGTGACGTAAGTTATGTAATAATAATATGATGAATTGCATCATGGAGTTCGTGATAAAATGAAATAGAAGCAGCAGGCGGTGTATAACAGGCACAGAAAATAAACTCGCGGTTTGCAATGACCACTCGCACACGCACAAATTCGAATGATGAAACAATCGGAATGTGTTGCGACACAAGAGCATGTTTGATAACTATCGAGACTCCCCCTCCTGATTGAAGGCCGCGGTATATCGGCAGAGATTATAAGGGTTTTCACAATACAATATTCTATACTTTTCTAGTAAGCGTACGAGGAACTAGTTATTAGAAGACGCGGTTTTTTTAGGGCCTTGTGAGTGTGGAAGTTACGAAAGTTCAGTTGTTCTTTTGAGGTACGTGTCCTGTATGAACTACAGGAAGAAACGTGAGTAAGCGTTAGGAAACGCCTGTATGAGACGCAAGTGCGCGTTCAGTTGTGACCACAAAGCTAGCGCGATTTCGATTACGTATCCGTACAGTTGACGACGAGGCTGTTCAGTGGCACCACTACGTACGATAAGTACGCCACTGCACTACGGTATAAACAGGCTGTTCGTGAAGTTAGGCTGCATAAGTTATGTTGAAGCATTGTTAACTTACAGCCTTTGGTTCAATTGTGCCTACACCTTTGCTCTCGTGCAGCACCACAGTCGGGCTTGGTTGAATTCACTATGACTTTTGGGGTCGAAATTTCTAGTCCCCAGTTGAGCGGCGAATATTGAAATTTTGGTAGGAAGCCCAGTAGGTTAACAGCTGACTCCGGGTGCTTGCACGCGGTGTGGGGCGGTGTTCCCGGGATCGGCGCTTCCGTGCCGGTTGCTGTGAGATTGAGGCGTTCCGAGTTTCCAGTTGTTGCGTAGAGCCAAGCCATCTTATTGGTCACCAGCCATTCCCATTTAGTCCAAAAGTTGTCAGCACACGCCAGTCGAGATTTTTCAGCACGAGAAGGAACTGTGGGAATCGGCCGGCGGGGGAAGCGACCTTCCAGCCTCTCTTGGCCTTCTGTGATAAATTGCGTGATGAGGCTCACAATACGTCGCCTCAGACAGACCGGCGGCGAAACCAAGGCGAGACACGTTTTACAGCTACGGGGCTCATAAATGGCACTTGGTCGCCGACTACGACGCTGAAACCAAAGAACTCCACTGACAATGTGTTATGCGCCGCTTCGTTACGGTCACTACTGGGCCATACCGCGAGCCAAGACGCGCAAACGGAATCAAGCGTGACAACCATTACTTCGAGCATCCCCTTCTATCTCTGGGGGAGTGAGCCGTGTGCACCCGGAAGTATTTCTCCGATTGCGTTCCGGGAACAAAGGTACCAGAGTGATTTTGCCGCACTCTCGCCCTCCAGGCGACGACGAGCGCCTAGGTGTAGCTGGAGTGTGCTACTGTGCTTTGTTGTGCTGACGTGCTCTGATGTGTGCTCGCCCGAAAGATGTAGCCTTCTGACCTCTAGCTGGTGCTACGAGAACGATGTACTGCCCTCCGTGCTCCGGCCAGTACGAGTACCCTTTGTTTTGTTAAATAAGTTTGTGTTTCCTACGTGAATAAGCCCCCTGTTCCATTCCTCATCCTCTCGACCTCGCACTCTTCACTTAAAGAAGCAACCCTGGTCAGGAAAACTCGGACGAGGGCGTGGGCTCACTTAGCCTCCGAGTGACGCCCCGCAGTGTAGGTCAGCTACCCGTTACGAGACGCATCAGCGGCTTCGGCCAGAGAGCGACCCTCTGTGTTACGCAAGACGCCGAAGGCACGATTCCGGGCTCCTGCACATGCCAATAAGCGAACATGACGCGGCATATCAAGTCTCCGACCCTGCGTTTGCGGATAGCCGACCGATGCTTCGACCACGTGCGCATAAACGTGGTTGGACCAACTACTTGGTCATGTGCTTGCAGCTACGAGTACGTACTAAAATTGTGGAGCGCTTTAGCTTTAGGCGTTGGCCTGAGGCCGTGCCCATACATGACGTCACTGCCGAATTTCTTGCCCAAGCGTTCATGTGCGCCTTGGTATCGCGCTTCGGCTATTACAGAACTGTCACGACAGATTGCAGCCGGAAGTCTGAATCCACCTTATTTACGTCTCTCGCTCATCTCTTCGGCACAACTCACTGCTGAATCACGGCTTACCAACCTTGTGCCAACGGCATGGTCGAGCGGCTACATCGCCAGCTGAAGATTGCTCTTACGGGACGCCTCAACCACGAACACAGGGTTGTCCATTTCCTTATGGCACTGCTCGGTGCGCTAATGGTTTATCGCGATAAACTAGGATATTCGGCGGCCGACCTAGTTTTTGATGCGCTCTTGAGGCATCCTGGTGACTTATATTCCTCGAAGGACGCACCACTCCAGACAAAACACTAATTCCCAGTGCCTCCATGATTGTCGGAAATTTCTACGCATTGTATGTCCTCGCATATCGGACCACAGCTTCCTTGTGGACTGCTTCTCCGGCACGATGCCCTCAAGACACTTTTGGCGCCTGCCTGCGACGGGCCGTTTGGCGTCCCTCAATCAACAGTAAAGTCGGCAACAGTTTTTTTCATAACGGCAGTGAGGAGGTCGTGAGTCTTGTGGCATAAAACCTGCCTACTTAAAGACGCTTTATCACACCTTACCCATGGACATCGATCATCGATGTTACCACAGTCGCTTCCCCGTGAACCCTGGACTTAAACTCGTTTCGCCACTATGCCCGTTGCGACGTCTCGTCTAGGCCCGCGGCACTCTAGCGCCCTCTCCCGACAGCTTCAGTCGGCTTGCAGAATTAGCAAGCATAAGGCGACGAAGTTAATAAAGCTGCGGGGTTTGTGGCATGCGGAAGAGCATGACACGGCTGGCAGTTAGATTTTGGAGAACGAACGAGTTAGGCGTCTTGCCCTGATGGTCCGTTGCGACAGGATTATTGCCTTAACTTTTCAGGGACAACAAAATCTGTCAGCACACAAACTGTTAGGACTCCTTTTGGTGGTTATCATGAACGTCTTTGTACCATTCGGCACCAGGCATAGAGAAAAAAAAATAGAATGAAAACGCCATCAGACCTCGTAATGATTTCCGAAGTTCAGTGCCATATGCACCGCCACCAAGACAGGTAGAGTAAACAGCAATGGAGAAGTCTTTCTTTTTATTTTAATATACTGCAGGCCCTTCATGGCCCGTGCAGGAGTGGTACAGAAGTGTAATGATAAGAAAATCATGGTGAAAAGTCAATACACAGAATGCGATTAATAAGAGAGTCGATGTTATTGCAACACACAATATCGTTAGTTAACTTATTCCACTGGGAAATTGCCGACGGAAAAGGGGAATGTTGGGGAACATTAACACGACTTGGGGGAACATAGATTCTTTTGGAATGATTTAGTCTGGTTGAGCGTTTTGGAGGATCTTCCAGATTCAGTGCTTATCTGATTTCCTAAAGGCATCACTGCAGAATACCGCTGGTTGTACGCAGCTTGCGATTTCCACTACAAGAGAAGCATTCTTTTATTTTTTCGCACACTGATTCTTCTACAACGCAAAAATAAGGTTGAGTTCTCTGAAGGACTACAGCACGATAACATAAACCTCTTCGCATCTTTAACTATCGTATCACGTTCGTACCACACTGCCGTCAATGGGTGACCTTGTCTACATTGTTTAGAGGTTGCAGGAACTCAAAACTGCCGTCTCTTCATCAATGCGTTCATCAGCAGCTGGTCCAGACGGTATCTCACACACAGCGTTGTGTTATCAGGGAGAAGAGGCTCGCGAGCTTCTCCTTTCAGCGTACAATGCGCAATAGATGTATGGCATTGTGCCTCAAAATTAGAAATGCAGTCGGATCGTGGTCCTTTTGAAACCAGAAAAGGTATCGCGAAATCTCACCTTACAGACTAGTTGCCCTGGCAAGCTGTGCCAGAAAAGAGATAGCGATAGTGGTGCTGACGCGCTTACAGTGATTACAGAGAGGACTAGTCTCTACCCAGATAAATGACAGGTTTTTGAAAAGGCGGATTCTTAAACAGCGCCATCGATCTGGCTACCTCCGTAGGACCGTAGACGAAACACCACCGCCTGTCGGGCGCAGTTTCTTTGGAAACTGAAGGCACGTATGACAGTGTTTTACACAAAGTAATTCTCGATGCATTGGAAGAGATACGCGTTGAGGGCTGCATGTATGCTTGGTTCATGCATTACCACAGAAGTAACACGCTTTTCATGATGACAGCTGATGGCGACAGCGTTTGTCACCAACTCGGTCGAAGCGTTCCTCAGGGTGGCGTACTAAGTCCCTACGGGGTTTAATGCAGCCCTAATTGGGCTTCCGAAAGAGTTACTTGAAATTGACAGCATATGCTGGTTACATGCGTGGTTGGACTTTTTGAGTATTATGAGCCCCATTGCAAACGTGACTGCAACGTGCTTCATCTGCTGTCTCGATGCGCTTAGACCTTCGTGCTTTGCAAGTAGCAGGTGCGAAATTTACTGCGCTTGCTTAACCCACACGCCAATGATCAGGTATGTGATTACCACTGACTGTGCTATGACACCATGCGTCAGCCTCAACAGGTCTAAGCATGGAACGACGCCTAAAGGAAAACTTGAAAGCTTCGTACATATCTTGATATACGTAGCAGAAATTAAGAGGAAGCTTTAGCTCCGGTGCTTCTATCTAAATACATGTAAAAGGAGAATTCGCTTTTCTTGGCAACCACTGCACCAAACTTGATAAGCTTTCTTGCATTTAAAAGACAAACTTAGAATCTAGTAACTGCATTTATTTAGGTCGTAAATTTTTTACTAAATATTGGCAAAGATCGCAGACTTTCAGAATACGAAACTATCTAGTTTACAACTCCGTAACTCAGCAGTGAAAAACGATATCACATTTATGTGAATTGTATCTCATAGCACATCTAAAGCAGAGAAAATTTATATGTTACACATGAATCTAAAAGAACTTAGTAACCTGTAAATACAGCTTTTGCAGTACCTTTGTACACAACGTAACTAATTCCCATAATATATAAATTGACATACCAAATTTGTCTGCTTAAAATGATCTAATGGATGCCGTTTACAATGCCGTTTGCGCGATATCTGTTCTTGACCGAGAGCTAATAATTTGTAAACTTCGTGCTTGTTTGTTATTTTAAACTTTCAAATTTTAGAAAATTCTTTCAATAACATTCAAGCCCTAAATCGAAAGTCCGCGTCCCCTAGTCCCTAAAATTTAAATTTTTCTCTCAAATGCAGGAAATTTCATTAAAATCGGTCCAGGAATTATCTCTGAAAATCGTCTTTGCTTTTTACATGTATTTGAATTGGCCGCGTTGGAGTAATGTCCGAGCTAAAGCTTCCTCTTAAATGAGGCTGCAGTTGCACCAGGCACTATTTGCAGCTAACCTGTGATATAGCTCACCACTACTTACGGATATTCGAAATTCCTGCCTACGTGCCTTTGAAAGTATGCAAGCTCAAGCGTTGTGCGCATATCTCTAATCAATCTCTCTAACTTTTATGGTAAAAGGCAACTGAGTATTTTGAAAATTATGGTCCTATAGAAATTTAAAGAATAGGCAGTCAAGCTTTGCAGGATTGATAATATACTAAAATATTAAGTTTTCCCAAATACAAAAGTACATGCCAATATAGCTGGCAAACCATTCTTAATCTTAACAAAGTTATGAACGTGACCCGAAGCCTTTCTATCTCACACGTGCTAAATTATTCCTTACAGGGACGCATACCCAAAGGACGCGTGCATAAGCTAAATCAACACCGAAAAACACAGTCAATCTTTAAAAAAAACATGATGAATTCAGCTTAGCAAGAACCAGCTGTTAATGAATGTTACTAAGCATCTTTTGCAGCGCCATTGGGGTTACGTTATGGCACATACGTTCATGAGGAGCAGATTCTTTCAATTATCAAAACGTGATGCTGTCTGGGTGTGCAGTCTACATATACTCATCCTGTTCGCAACTACGGCTAACCCATTTTCTTTCTTTTATTTCAACAAGGCGAGAAGTTCGGGTGGCGCAAAATCCACTCCCAAGTCCGCCAGGACGGATCAACAGAGGTTCAAATGACTTGTATTCGGAGTAGGCTTCCTGTATTCGTTGCTGAGAACATCGATTCTATTGACTATAAGTCGAGATTGCTTTCAAACAGCTACTAAATCAGCCTAACTTCCACATGAAGCAATTTCTCCTTATCCCCAGACTTGGAAGAGAAAGCTCGAAAAAATAGTCAAATTTAACACCCAGTCTTGCATTTTGCTTTATTTTGCTTTTCTGCATAAGATGTTTATATTCCCTCTTCCCCATTAGACAAGGGCGGATGACGATATTACACTTTTCTAGGAGCGCACTTACTTGTGCGCGCTTTCCTTCAGTATGGCTTCCCTTTCATTACCAAGTGAATTTTTCCGCGAGCATAGACTTCTTATGCAGACTATCCTAGATGAGCGTTCGAATGACGACGACACCTTCTTTCAACCGGAGACTGGCTACAAACACCACGGAAGCATCGCAAGAGCTCGAAGATCCCAGGAAGTTCTGGATTACTGCTAGACAGCACCCAGTTCAAGAAAGCTATCCACGCTAGTCCATCGAGGACACTGCAGATGGCGCTGGGCTCAAAGTTTTGAGTATAGAGTAATAATGGAACAAAAGCAGGAAAGAGATTGATAGCATCGGAGTCATTGCAAGGGTGAGCAATGGTAAAGTGAAAGAAGTGATACTGGTTTTAAATACGAAAATTAAGATCGAAACCAGGGAGGCAAACGCTAGATGGCGATATGTGTAATAAAGCCTAAATAAATCGAACAGCCCAGGAGTTTATTTGCCCCCGTCCAGTTAAAAAGGGATGCCAATAAACATCATCGCCATCTTTATCGATGAATGCATCACTGGGCGTTTTCTTCTTTAATAAAACGAGGGCGTTTCTCCACGACATAACGAATGTTTTTACCTACCCAGCTGACCTAGACGCCATCTATAATTATTGAACGGCGCTATTATTATTGAACGCGGAAGAAGGAATGGTTTTCAGTGGCGTGTGTTACTCCTGGGCACTGAGTTGGCGCGTCTTGCAATACCACGAAGGTGGCTCCAAATAGCGTGTCCCATCCTTCATTAAGCACGGCGCAACATGTGACGCTGCGTGAGCCAAAAGACGAGATTGTTAAAGGCGGCGAGAGTGAGCCAAGATAGCCCAACAACGAGAAGCTTCGCTTATTTAGACGAACGTGTTCGATGGTTTCTGCAATATATTGATTACAATTTATCTGGACGTCTCCTCTCCAGTTGTAAACTTCTCGCGTGCGCTCGCATCGGGCTTTCGCGTTTGCGGATTCAACAAGAACAAGTTCGCCCAGATTTTTCCACTTCTGAAAAACAACTTTCCTGCTGCAGCTGCTGTTTAACGCAAGCCGCCTGGTATCAAAATAAGTTCACAAAACATCGCACAATTGCATATCGTGTGCGAACGACTACTACCCTTTGTTTGGTTGGTTTGAGCACTGCAGTGCGCCTATTCCTTGTGCCTAAACAATATACTATTGTGCGACACTTCAACAGGGCCAAGGCGTGCAAAAATAAACGGTTACGTTGCCGTTTCTATTGTTTAGCCAGAGCCGAACAAAATACCGGGAAAAAAGGTGCAAGAAAATAACTTACCTATGGAACAGGCGCTAAGCATCTGATTCAGGCTAGAAGCAGAAGATGAGGAAGCATAAACGTGATGTGATTGTATCCGAGAAGAAAGGTTCGAGCGCCGCAACGTTTCAAAACAATAAATAATAATGTACCATACACTTAATGATAGTTGCCTACAGTTAGTCAGACGTATCACACTTATTAATAAAAGCGCGCAGGATTCTTCTAATGTAACGCAGTCATTATATGTATGAACTTGTGTTCTGCTATATAAGGTATGTGTATTTATGAATTTGTGTTGTGCTTCTGGTATGAAAGCCTCATGGAAGCTAATTTACTTAAGTAGAAGTATTTACAACCCAACTGGCTCAAAAATAAGCAGCCGGCTTCACTATCTACCAGAAATGCAATAAATTTATAGTATGGAAAACATTCGTGCGTATAGAAGCTTTTCAAGATGCTTCTGTAGGCTCAATAGCTAAACCTAAAGCACCTGACCACCACGGGGAGCAGCAGTTCTCTTTGAAAGCATGACTTGTCACCAAGTCGTCCTAGCTTTAGCTAGTTCTCTTTTGGGCTCGTGAACCTTCCAAAGCCGGTGATATGTTTTGTTTCACAAAGGAATAATACAGAAATGTCGTCGACTTGTGCACGAGTTTGACTTTAGCTCGTGAACGTGCATCGCAACAGTCGCAGGGTGTTTGTGCACTGCCCCGCGATACCGACGCTGCAGTCACCGAAGCCTGCTTGAATTCTTGGGTTCTTGTTAAATTGCAAACAATCCCCCGATGTGCATGCTGCTGCAGGTCAGTTCTGTAATAAATTGCTGCATCGTCGCTGTGTCGATTGTGCTTCTGGGGAACACACCTCCCGGTGATTTCGAAACTGCCTGCCACGGTAGCCTCCTGACTTCGTAGATGGGGCTTGCTGTATACAGGAGCTTACACTCCCGGAGTTACTATAGTTACTGTATACACCGTGCCGTAATTCTACTCCATTCTTGTGGTTAGCGCTGCAAAAAAAAAGAACGCGTTCAAGTCTCGTGGTGCGAGGAATCTTGTCGTTGTGATGATGGTAACGATGGCCGTTCCTTTTATCACTGTTCACTATTCTACCACGACCGTTCCATAACGAGTCCCACACCAATTAAACTCACATGGCGCAGTATCTCTTTACCCCAAACAACTGCCAAAGCGGTTGCGTGGTGATGTTTTCTAACAGTCGGTGTTGAAAGTGTAAATGGATAACCCGCAGTCAGCAAAAAGAAAATGAGGTAGACAGAGACGGTAATTTGAGTCCTAATGATGGAAAGATAAAATGCCATTGCGATTTGCAAGTACGGCAAGAAAGAAATCGGGTTGGGGGAGGGGGGGGGGAGGGGGCTTTGAAGATCTGTACGATAGCACAAATAAAATTGCGTTGCTAGTTGAAGCCCGGGCTGGGTGCCTGATGGCAAAAACATACCAGAGGCAATATTGGCGACAAGCTTAGGCATGTGTATGTGGCAGCAAAAGTCCAGAAGCGACTCTGCACATCGTAATGAAGTGTCAAGGTATTCACCCAGTGAGAGCCGGAGGAAACGTACACCTTTCAGAAGGACTTGGATTTAAAGTGCATAGAAGCATCATATATTCAGCAGTCAAGCTAAGCGAGATACCTTTAGAGTATATGTGGGAAGAAAAGCAGGGAAGTAGTTGACAGAAGCGAAGTCGTTACAGGCATAGGTGACTGTACAATGTAAAGATGCAAGTTTTAATGGAGAAAGAGAAGAGCAAGAAAGGATAGCCAAAATGCCAAACATGATTACCCCAAGCAGGCTAACTGATTGTTTGTTGCTGCTGAGTTCCAACGGGGATGCCAATAAACATCATGACCACCCTTAATGGCGCGGCCTGGCAATGCTCAAGGTACATATCGCGCGTACACGAACTCGACGGCTCTGTTAGGCCTAATCTGCATTGATCAAGGTTGACACCCGGTCAGGCCCGATGAGGACGGCTGGCGAGGGCTGACGATCGTGTGTACTTCGGAAACTCTTTAGGCTCACTTTGTGCGCGCATGAATGTTTCTACCAGCGCTGTTGCCCCGACAACAGCGTTGTTGCAAAGTTTTCGCTGAGCTGCCGATGGCACAAAACACTAGCCGAACGACGGTCGGCTGGTTTTGCATGCATCGGCGGCCGGAAAGCCTTTCCCACTAGGAGGACTCGCTGTCGTCGGCACAATGGCTTTCAGCGACACACACAGCCGTCTATAGTTGGCCGACGGTTGGCGTCGGCTTCTTGACGGCCTCGGAATCATGTCGACTCAGCGGGACTTGGCCATAAGGCGGTGTTAACTGGTGCGCTATAGACTATCTTTCCCACTAGCAGGAGCTTTTTCCTCAGGGTACGTCTATTGTGTTAGATAAATAATGATATTTCCACCATAGACTTACATACAGGCAAAACACTCCTTATGGAATATCTGCGCGCCTGTTTGCGTTAGGAATTGTTATTCAACCTTTAGGTCACGTTCTTTCGAGCTGTGACTCAAGGAAAGATCTATTTAATCGTGCACAATAGACTATACCATTCAAACTAAAAGTAAATGTTCCTTCTTATTTCCTTGAAACCACATACGCCGCGCGCTACGATACTTTCTTTTTCTTGAAATATATAAAATGCGCACAGCTCAGAACATTATTTCGACACTACTGCTGTTCGGTCGTCGGTTAGGCAAGGATGAAGTTTTACGCAGGCACACTAGTGTTTTTAATTCCGACTTTAGCTTTAGCTAGATGTAAGGCCACTGGTCAGACCAAGGAGCATGACGACTCTGACCAGCAAAGGTAAGTGGACATTGCAGGCAACTGTTGAGAAGTAAATATTTTCGACCATTTTCATAGTTTTCAATTCTCCATTTGAAAAACTGAATTCTCACTTGGGCAGCAGCAATTTCACGCAAATGAGTTGGCGTTGAGCAAGGTGTACTGGTATAATAAATTCGCATATAGCAATACTATGTTGCGCTATGATATTTATGGACTAGAATCAGAGGGATTATTCAGATCAATGTGATCAATGGGCTAGACCCAGTATGTGGTATCAGCTGTTTTTGAGGAGGGTTTCTAACGTAAATATGTAATCCGCAGATACTTAGCCAATGCTTTTGCATTGTGAAGCAACAGTCTCAGGGCCTTTCACCAAAAAAAGACTTATTTTGACCAATGCTGACGCATTTGGCGACCATTATTTCATTTTATTTAAATTTGCCGACATTCATAAGATATCGCAATATGGGAACGCCTATAAAGCCAGCATGGTTTGAAAGGAAATTAATGTTGGGTATATGCTGAAATGAAAAAATTTTTTATCTTTGTGCTGTATAACATATAGTAGTATATATATATATATATATATATATATATATATATATATATATATATATATATATATATATATTAGGTATTTTGTATAATAATCTGAAAGTAGCGCCAGGGTTCGTGGTAACTCATTCGGTAGCCTCACGCTATCAATGGGGACTCGGATGACAAAGTTTGACTAAATAATGGGCTGTTTCACCCGAAGAGTGAATCATTGAGTGCGCCGCGCAAAGTTTAGTGTTGCATCTGAACTCTTCGAACGGTACCTTAAGTATGTGCGGATGCCTCTATACGCGGATACGATGTACGCGGGTGCGTGAAAATTTCTGACACCCTTAAATGTTTCAATGCGCCGTGTAGAGCCTGCAATGGTATCACACAAGCGCCACTGCGCAGCCTGCAAAGAACGACGCCAGTGAAATGACGTCATTTTCATATTGTGAGCAGTAATACTCTTAGGCACTTTTTAATGGTCAGAAGGTTTGGTATAAAAGCCATGCGGTGTAAAATAAACGTTTTCACACTTTCTAGCACGCTGAAATTTTGCAAAAGTCTGAGAAATACTGACCAACCCTTTCCCTATCGGAAAATGCGGGTAAGCGAAATTTGTCCTGCGCGCACCTGACCGTCTTCACGGTTAAGTAATCCACAGGTAACAGCCCCGGATTGCTTCGGCCTCTCGATCCCTCAGCTGGGGATCTTCTCGTTGCTGTCGGTTTACCTGGGGTCGGGCGGCTCTAACTGCTGGATCGGCGCGCAGACGGCGAGCCCTTTCATGGGCGGTTTCACAGGTTTCTCCATTGGAAACTTTTAGCGTGTCTACTATAGACTTTTAGCGTGTGTGCTATTCCGGCAAACGGTGGCGGTTTGGGCGGACTGCCGGATGGGCGGGGGCGTAAACGTGAGAGGCCGGAGCAGTGCAGCCGCCTGGTGGCGGAGAGCTCAACCAAGCAAGCACAGAGCTGAAATTGCAGATCCGCGGAACCACGGATCCGGATCATGAGGCTGAAATAATCAGAAGAATAAGAATGGGCTGGGGTGCGTTTGGCAGGAATTCTCAAATCATGAACAGCAGGTTGCCACTATCCCTCAAGAGAAAAATATATAACAGCTGTGTCTTACCAGTACTCACGTATGGGGCAGAAACCTGGTGGCTTACGAAAAGGGTTTGCTTAAATTGAGGACGACGCAACCAGCTATGGAAAGAAGAATGATGGGTGTAACGTTAAGGGATAAGAAAAGAGCAGATTGGGTGAGGGAACAAACGCGGTTTAATGACATCTTAGTTGAAATCAAGAAAAATAAATGGGCATGGGCAGGACATGTAATGAGGAGGGAAGATAACCGGTGGTCATTAGGGGTTACGAACTGGATTCCAAGAGAAGGGCAGCGTAGCAGGGTGCGGCAGAAAGTTAGGTGGACGGATGAGATTAAGAAGTTTGCAGGGACAACATGGCCCCAATCAGCGCATGACCGGGGTAGTTGGAGAAGTATGGGAGAGGCCTTTGCCCTGAAGTGGCGTAACCAGGCGGTTGATGATTATGATGACTGTATTCGGCTTCGCTTGGGGTGCAAATTTTCGGCAACGGCCTAACTGTGAACACGATTACGCCGCTGCCGAAAATTTACACCAGCAGCTAAGCAGAATATAGTAATTGGCTCTGTGTTTGTGTAGTTGAGCTTTGCACCACAAGCTGGCGCCACCAATCTGGCCGCTGATGTTTACGCCCCCGCTCAACCGGCAAACCGGTCGGTTATTGCCGGGATACCGGACGCACTAAAATTGTCTAATGACTCACACTGCGGCGTCGGCGCAGCTGTGAACTCATGAAACCTACCTTTGCCGTAGCCGCTTTGCTCTGGGAGCAACTGGGTTTTTCCGTGACAATACAAGCTTCGCTTGGCAATTCCGGCAAGAAGACAGATTTGGTTTGAGCTACCTTGGTGGTTGAATAGTATGTTACCTTTCCTGCATATACGGCGTACGTAAATGTGTAGCATACGCATACGTAAATATATACAGTCATCAAGGCGACGGCCGACATTCGCCTGGTGTGTCCACGTAGTTGCTATGGCAGTAAGATGACAAAACTAATCCCCAGAAGTCATGGAAGGGCTCACAGGGGCGGATACAGTGAATGTACAGGAAAATGTTAGCTCTCTGTATTCACCAATAAACTATAGAGTGTTCTAGAGATAAAGATTTCGGTTATGAAAAAGAGGAATCGAACCCTACAATCAGCGTCAAGATAGGTTGGATGATCATGTGTTCTACTCAAGCACAGTAGCCAGCCATGGAAATACTATTACTGTACTGCTTTGGACACATTGAACTCGGATAAAAGCGGAAGTTCAGCGACGTAAGCATACACTGAAAATTTAACGTGCGTAGAAATTTATAAGCTAATGTTATTATTCAATACAATTTGAAAACTACTTATTTTCTAGAGGCGCATGTTTACATATCCAGGCGTGCGCCTAGCCAAGGGGATGCGCAATTAGCAAGGTAGACCATTTCGGTTTCATGGACTTGCCATATAGTAGCGTAAAGCTCCCCGAACGTTTTCATAGAATGCAGCTGCATTCTTATCACCACATATTTAGTACGCCTAATGGCACCTTTAAGCGGTCATAATAAGCATCTAAACTACTTATACAGCACTTGGTATAGAGGCTTTAGAGGCAGCAAAAAAGAGCCTTCCGTAATATCAACGATTGTGCTGTTATAACCGAATAGACATGTTGTGGCCGAGAATGCAACCTCAGTTATTAAAGCAGAAAGTGGTTAGGAAAGCAATCTATCTGTCTCTGTCACCTGGACATCTTTAACTCGAAGGGCACGTTAAACCCTATAATTTCCTTATCAATTACCCGCTTTGCACTGACATGCTGCGCCATCTATCGTCAGGGACTTCTTTCTGTGGCAATAATGGGAAAGCTGCGGTGGCAAAACGGGCACAAGTGAAAGCGCTTCCGAATATTGTCTCCCATTTCCAACTGCGTTAGTGTAACCTAAAGCAAACTTTAACGTTTTATCTACCGCAGCAATATAAGTGAAGACATGCCACTGAATGCAACATTTTTATTATTTTTACTGTTCCTCTCATCTGTGTGTGGGCGAATGCGAAACCGTCGCAGATGGAAGCTGTACTGATTCAGCGTTCGTACGAAGGAAGCAAAACCGCTTTTAAGTGTTTTCGTATTGCTTGCCTCAGTAACACATAGATGGGCTGAAACTCCGCCCCAGTCGGTTTTCCTTTATTGACAATTAAAATTTTCTTTGAATGTAGTAACACTACGCGCAAACCGAACCGAAAATACGGCAGCCAACTACCCGCAAAGTGGCGGTGGCAAAGCAAAGTATGTGTCGCATTAGAATCGCTATCTACTCGAGAACCACATGAAGCTCTTCTTTTTTCACGATTCATACTCAGAAATCACTTGAATTTGAAAAAAAGAAACATTGGTAAGTTGTAAAGACATACACAGAAATAATAATGGTATATTGAGAGGTTAGCCTAGCAGTAGACTTGGCATGCTACTACAGGCTAGATGACGAAAGAAGAATTAATGGAAGTGAGAGAAGAAAAAAAAAGACACCCACAATATTACACCAATGCGTGAAAAATGCACAGCCACGAAAGTTATTTTCAGAGTTTCCTTTCATTCCATGAGAATGCTTTAGAACCTAAGTAAGGCGCAGTTCTGAGCCACGAGGCGGCCATAGTCTGAGAACGACCCGCGGCTCAAATGCCGTGTTTAGTCGCGAGTCTTGTGAATTACTCAAGAGCATCCTTGCTGTTGTCAAGCGTCTGAAAAAAAAAGCGAAGTGGTCTATATGCTCGTCATCAGGAACAGAATGGCGTGCTGAAAAAAAACAACAAATTTACATAAAGCATCCATAAAGCGTGAAAAGAAAAAGAAAACTGATTTCATCTCGCCTGTTAGTCAACATATGAACGTTGAAAAAATGTGAACCAAAAAGCAACGCCATTTCAAATGCACCGTGTGTTCTTTCCAGACTCGTTTTCGACGATGATCTCCTGCTCCCCGCCACAAATGACAACATATACCAGTCGAAACTCAACGAAATGCGAAACCGCAGCCGTGTAACCCTGCCAACTCCGTGCGCGAATCTGGAAGCGTATTCCGGATTCATCCCTGTCGACGACAACAAAAACTCTACGTACTTGTTCTTCTTGCACATCAAGTCGCAGGCAAGATATACATGATACGAATCATCTGTTTCGATTTAGCTACTCGCAGAACTTTTGTTGGAGTAAGAATAGAGTTTCAGTGGCAATGCAGCTAATATACCAGAATGCACCGCGAAACTGATAGCTTACAAGTACATAAGTACGCAAAAATAGTTTATATTCACTTCTTCCTTTCCTTCAGTAATTAGAAAATATGTGCAGATGTGAAATATTTAAAAAATATGATATTGGCAGCGTGCAGTATTTTAAATGAAGGGCCGCTAAAATAAGTGGAATCTTGTTTGGATAAACTAAACGTATTAGCGTTACATCAGGACATCAAGTTGACAGTGTGAGACGCTTTGGGATTACCTAAAGTTTCGCAGCAATATTGGTCACTTTGGCGAACACCAGCTTCGTCCTAGCGCCTCTACTTTTAAGTTCACTCAAATTGTTCACTACAGACTTGATGCGAAACCTCATTGTGGCTTCATGGATGACATTTGTGAATGTTTATCATCAGAGTGTTGAACTTGCTTTCACCTTTGCGCATCCCTCTTGCTATGTCATCATCATCCCTCATCACATCTTTATGTCCCCGTTCCCCCTCCCCCTGTGCAGAGTAGCAGGCTAGAGCGCCTTAGCTCAGGCCGACCTCTCTGCCTTCTTTCAATTAAATTATCTCTCTCTCGGAGCAATATTGTAGGAACTTTGTCTTACTAATATATTCACATCATGTGTCCTGCTGAGAGCTCTGTAAGGGCTTTCTACCTTCTTACGAAAATGTTTGGTTCCTATAGACAACTGTGGAATATATTTCATTTGTCCCGCTCAGAGATCGATAATTGCTCTTTTTTACCTTCTTTCTAAGTGTCTCGTTCCCGTAGGCAGCTTTGGAATAGTATTTGCTTCTGTTATTTTTATTTATAGAATCTTGCATCTTGCGGTAAAAAGTGTCAAATGTACGCGCCATTTTTGTTTTGGTGCACGTAGAAATCGCGTGAAATTCGTGGTTTCCACCACACACCAAATGGCTTTAAAAAATTCGTGATAGTAACACTGTAACACAGCTCGCTATAGCCACCAAACACAATAAGAAAGGTAAAAAGTGTTTATCGCTCTCTCAGTGGGTTACATCTTAGGAATATATATATATATATATATATATATATATATATATATATATATATATATATATATATATATATATATATATATATATATATATGACAAATGTACTACGGCACCTCTCGAAAATGTTGGGCAGCATCGCAGTGTACCACGCCGCCAACTTGGTGGCTCTCTGTTCAGTGCGAAATTTAACGGTAATATTCGAGTAGTCTTGGACAGGAAGAAACCGTCGTCAACGCAAGGTAGGAGAAAGTAGACTTGCCTTTAAATTGTAAATAAGAAATGCCCTGGTAGCTGAGACACTCCAAATGTGCATAGTGCATTACAAAGTAGCAAGCCTGTCAGTCACAGGCGCACTCAAAAGTGCGTACGAAATCATGAAATTGAGCAAACAGGCAACTTGCTTGACTCTATACTTACATGTGGTTCTGCGAAACACTAAATAAATAAAGACCGAAAGCGCTTCCTCCTATTAATCTCCCAATTAATCAACGAGCCAGATATGAGAATTGTTCCAACTATATTTCGCCTTAAACGATCTATTAACATTGTATTACCGAAGATTGCACCTTGCTCATTCGAAATAATCTTACCACCTGAAATCGGTATAATTTTCTTTGACAACTGAGCAATTCGTATGCAACACATAATAAACACTGACACATAAATATAAAGTAAGGTGTGTTTTTTCTTCGGTGTATTAAGTTATAGCGGAGGTAATGGCTCTTTCGTTAACGGGTTAACAGGTGACAACTTCTACGTACATTTAAATATATTTTGCAATGTCAACTCAACTTACCCCCTCAGGTTATACCACGAATTTGTCTGTAATTCAACATGACTATGATTAGCACCCACGTAGTGCAGAATTCTCCGTCTCATATTTGGTATCACTGAAAAAACTAATTTATTCACAAATTGCTAAACTTTGTGTAACTTTGTGGGACATGACCCTTACAATGTGACTTCAGTGCAGCCTAGCAATTTTACAGATGCGTGCTTTCTTGTCATTTATAATTTGTACAGATCGATGCCGATAAGAAGCCCCTTCTTCTGTGGCTACAAGGTGATCCAGGGAAATCTGCGCTCTACAGCCAGTTCCTTGAAAATGGCCCTCTTGGCATTGACGCTGGCGGGAAGTTGTACCGCAGAAGCCACACTCTCTTAAATCAGTTTAACATCATCTATCTGGACCAACCTGCCGGATCCGGATTCAGTTTCGATAGAAACCGCGAATACCCATGGACGCTCCAACAGGTTTCTACTCACGCCATCAAATTTCTCAGGCGGTTTCTGAGAATTTACTCCGAGTACAAGGGAAGAGAGTTCTTCATCGCTGGAGAATCGTACGGAGGTAAGACGCGTTACCTATATATTTTCTCGATTATCGCTTTAAAACCAGCAAAAGACGTTCACGCTAGATTCACAAGTAAGTATCTATTAAACCAATACAAATGCCAATGAAGCGTGAATAGCAGCACAACTATGCATACGCGTCAAATTACGCGTCCCCTACGGCTATGTTGAGTACAATTCGCAGGAATAGAATAAGCGGCGCTGTCTGTCAGTGTTAGAGTGTATGAGCAGAGTAGGCTGCCTTTTTAGCGTTTACGTTAAAGTGAAATACGGTGCAAAGGTCCTATTCCCGATAATTATACACTTTCCTTTCGACATTGCCATACGCAACACGAGCTTCCCACATTTTTTTTTGCCGATACAGGCAAGTAAAAAAGTTGTACACAAACCGCCAACTATTATTCTCAAGATTATTGTCGACGATTATTCACAACTTACAGACATAGTAGCGCCGGATTGTAACTTGAGTATACGAGAAAACACAATTCTGTCATGCAGAAACTCGAACACAAACCCAGTTTCCAGCGTTTCTATCATTCATAGGCCGCCCAACACGTGCGAGATTTGCTCGCATCAGCGTGCGCAAATCTTGGAGGCCACGTAGCGGCGCGCCCGGTTCCTTGCAACACCTCCAGATGGCGCTCGCCTCAGCCGCATCGCGGCCCGTGCAAGAGGCCGCGTATCTACCAGAGAGCTCGCCTTCGTGCATAGCATTTGCCGCCAGCATTCGCCGGTAAACATTACGGTTACATAGAGTGCAGTTGCCGGGAACCGCGCGAAGTAATCAGGGATCTTTGAATGTTATCGCGTTCCACTCGCAAAGGCAAAGCTCAGGTGTCCTACAATTTTTTCTTCTAGTGATAAAACTTATTTCTTGGCTTGCTTGAGCCCGAGGCGAGGCGAGCGCTAAAGGCTCATTAACGATATACTACTAGCCAAAAGTGAGGTTCCTGGTATTAACCCGATGTCCTTAACGGCCCCGCGTCACAGAAAATCCGTTGTCGGCGCCGTAACCGGCGTTGGCATCCCGTGGGCGAAAATTATCCGTATCTTCTATACGGCACTAAAGTTTTTCTATCACTCAAGCTGCTCATACCTTGCATTAAATTCATTACAAAATTATTCCTCGCAATTTGGAAACAGCCCACAAACAAACGTCTTGAAATAACACACCGCCTGCGCATGCTTCTTGTGTTATATGTTCTGAGACCAAAATATTGAAAGTGCGAAAGAATAATAGAGCATCGGCTGAAGGAAGGGGCCGCGTTTTTCCCAGAAAGCTCGCCTTCGTGCATAGCGTTCGCCGCCAATGTTTCCCGGTGAGCATTACGGTTTCGTAAGCTGCAGTTGCCGGGAAGCGTGCGAACCAGTCAGGGATCTCTGAATTCTGTTGCGTTCCACTCTAAAAGACGAAGTTTTAGCGTCCTCCAATTTTTTCTTGTGAGAAGCACAGCAGGAATAAGCATACATCTTTCAAGGCGAAAGCCTTAATCTTTGTTTGAAGGTAGCGTTGTGAGGTACAGAAAATATCATATGACTTAAGGAATGTCAGAAGA
This sequence comes from Dermacentor andersoni, assembly GCF_023375885.2. Taxonomy (NCBI): domain Eukaryota; kingdom Metazoa; phylum Arthropoda; class Arachnida; order Ixodida; family Ixodidae; genus Dermacentor; species Dermacentor andersoni. The sequence goes on from NC_092822.1 coordinate 68,070,840, forward strand.
GAACCAAAACATGTCCAGCCGCGTACGAGAGATGATAGATTAGTAAAGTTAATCAATGATTGATTAGCGATTTGATTAAGGTGTATTAAGGTGACTGAAGGTGGAATAACGTCGAATAAGGTGGAATAATCTAAATTATTATTATGTATTTTAAAGGAGGTCAGGGTGGATTAAGATTGATCGAGGTATAGTAAGAAGGATTACTGTGAATTAGGGTGGATTAGGGTGGATTAAGTTACATAAGGTCGATTAAAGTGGATGAAAGATTACGGTAGAGAAAGGTCGGTTAATGCGGATGAAGACAGATTAAGCTGGATTACGGTGTATAGTTTGGGTACTACGGTGGATTAAGGTAGATTAAGATAGATTAGGGTGGAATAAGGTTCATTAGGGTGGATGTTGGAGGATTAAGGCGGATTAAGGCGGAATAAGGTGAATTATAATAAGCTTTGCAACGCTTTCGCGTTCGAGTCGTTTATGCGATAGCTGAGGTCACCTGGAAATTTTTCACAAGGACACATTACAACAGCAATGGACATAATTCAGCGATAATCACTAACGATATAGTAAAATTAAATTCAAGAAGTGTCTGATAGTTGGTTACAATAATAAACCTGTTGTGACTGCGAAATCGAAGTCACAGTATTTCTGGCGTATACCCATCGCCAGTATCAAGAGGCGTACACGATTTTAGAAATAATGCCTTCGCAAATTCTGGATGAATTGAACGTTACCTTTTTTACTGTGGTAAAAATAATTCAGATGCTCTTTGTTCCCAAAGCATGTGATATAATAATGAATTTTCTGGGTATTATTGAAGTTAAACCTCCGAAAAGTGGTGGTTGTCTCAGGAAACCTAGCAGGTCGACAAAACCTGAGCACTTGCTATATATTGAATCCAACGTTTACATTGTCCTTGCTGACTATATTTCGCATAATGCGCGATCTATGCCGATGCAAATAATGCATGGGCGGTAATGTCACCGCTCTACGCCTGCTACAATGTTCGTAATGTTGTAGTATTAGATACAGCATCTCCTATAAATGTAGTTTTTTTTCAAAACGGGAAGTACTTCACTTTAGCTTACGTTGTAAACTGCAACGAACACCTGTTGCTACTCTACTCTTATAACAACATATCATAATTACTAATACCTTCGAGACTGACACCATTTTAGCCAAGCTTGCTAGAAAGGTAGCTTTTGTGCCCTTATGACTATATTTTCGCCATATTATACACTTACAGTGCAATTTGCACAATGTAGAGAGCAGTTACTGGTATCGACACTCATACATCTTGCGGATGAAAAAAAAATTGGCTCCCACAGATTCATTATCATATGCCGTATGCAGGTAGACTTTGTGGGACTTTGTGAAAGCATGTAAATACCTATATTTTTTCAGTAAATAAGTTAAGTTGTACAATTGGCTGCTCTCTCTTTTACAGCAAGGTCAGCTATTGGCTTGGCACAGAAACTGCTGGCACAACCACAGAAGGTTTCGTTGAGCTTGAAGGGCGTGATGCTTGGCAATGGCTTTGTCTTTCCGCTTTTAGAAATAATCAACTCAGCCGATTACCTCTATTGTTCCGGCCTGCTCGACGAACAAGGTCGCTCTAGGTTTGATCAGGAATTTCAGAAAATTGAATATATGATCAAAGCACAAAACTTTACTCAAGCTGCAGCATTGCTGAGCCAAACGGTCCTCAACATACATCCAGGTGGAAAGAAAACATTGTTCGAGGAGTTGACGGGCTTTCAGCACCACGGAAGCATCACAAACCCTCTCAGGGCGAAGGAATTTGGTAAATACGTGGAATACGCAAACAGAGAACATTTCAAGAAGCTGATTCACGTTGGTACCTCAAGAATCCTCGACGCCACGAGCTATGACGTCACAAGGAAGTTAGTGATAGGAAACTTCTTCGTTGATGTGACGCCAACCTTGGTGGACGTACTCGACAAAGCTTACGTCCTTTTCTACACAGCACAGCTGGACGCCATATTCCCGGCCACTAACATGGAACGTTCCTTTGCGAAGTTGAAATGGCAAGGCTCAGAAATGTTCAAGGAAGCTGTTCGGAAGCCTTGGTACCAGACAGGCAGTCCCTATAAGGTACCGACGGGTTACGAGAAAATGGCAGGGGCAGTAATGTACAACAGCGTGCTCTTCGGCGGACATTTTATATCATCCGACCAATCGATGGCTGTGAGCGACATGTACAACCGGTTTTTGAAGTTTACTTCAAAGCCGGCTCCACCTGCGCCGGGCCATAAGTGTGGCAGCAGCAAGAAGTCTTGCTGATCTGGCACCATTTCATAATGTTAGTGCGCCCTTATGAACCACGTGAAAGCTGTTTTAAACATGCTCGTTCTATAACTTCATGTTTGAGCACTGAATAAATAAATACATTTCTGGACACATTGTCAATTTCTGGTCAATTTCAATAGACTGAACATGTCACTTGAATGCTCAGTATCGCGAAAACTTTATTGGCTATTGCTTTATCAGGAAACGGAAAGAAGAGTGTGCTGGGTAGAATAATGAGTAGCAAGAAAGCGGGAGTAACAGCTCAAAAGTCATGCCTGCGGCCTCAGCTGCTGAGCACAGCGAAGCGGGTTAGCCTGGCCGGAGCAACCACATTTTGACATAGGTCAAATGCAAAAACGCTCGTGCACTTAATGTAGGTGCCGCTTAAGAAACTTCCGGTGGTAAATGTTAATTCGGAGCCCGCCCCAATAGAATTTCTCATAAGCCACTGTTGGGTTTCACGATGGTGAACTCCAGAAAAGGTCTACGACTTGTCTGCTATGAGGCCTTAAAACTTCCAGTCTAAAATTGCATCGAATGATCTCTGCGAAAACGCGCGCGTCCATGCTTTCCCTAGATATTGTGTCCGTGAGTTTAGTAAGCGTTATCAGATATGTCGTGCCACCTTCCTATTCTACAGTAATGATTACACGTACCGTAATAAAGTGCTCGGCATCAGTAATGTGTGTTTGCGCGCTGAAAATAAGTAAATACATTTTAGCGTGCCCACTCGAAGTGTCTGTATTGCTTAGCACACAGAAATGTCTCAGTTATATGCGAAACAGCAGTTATCAAAGTAAGCCGCCTAATCTTACTGCGTGCGGCTCGAGGACAGGTTCCTGCACATCGTGGCTTGAGGGAAAACTGTGAAAATGTATGCAGCTGGTTCCCTGAAATGAGACTGCAGTGAAATGGTGTGGATATTGTGAAGTGTTAAATGATTAGTTGTAGTAAATAAATATTAGAGTCAGCTATAGCATTAACATTATTAGGGCGAAGAGAATCGATTACGCAGCGAAGAACGCAATGGAACTATGTGAAATTTTCGACCTTAAGGGAGAGCACCCAGTGTGGTTGCTACGCCGCTAGCAGGATGCGACATTTTGGAAAACGTAATGGTTTTCATGGAAATCAAATTAAGAATATATGTGCTGTGGCATTCGCTTCCAAATTTCCTGCCTTTTTCTCTCTGGCTTGGGAATACTATATGAAACAACCTAATCTACGCTATGGCTCTGCAACGTGCTCAACTTAAATAATAACTTCGCGAATACCGCACCTAACATTGAACGGTCCTCATTTGAGAGCATGTGCTGGAGAGAGCGAACAAGTCGTCCGCCAAGCGACAAGCGAGGATAACAATATAATTTCGGGAGTTTTAAGTACTGAAACCACGATATGATTAGGAGGCATTCCGTAGCGTTTTTGCGCATGTGTAGACCACAGACCGCATATAAAACACTACACTTCACATACAATTTCGCAGCACGTTCTGAGCTTATACCACGACAGCCGGCACATATAGCCTGGATGGGGCACTTGGCGTGACGGAGAAGATTGAGAAATGAATTAGATTATTACGAAATACAGCCACAAGCTAAAGAAGGCCCGAAGAAGCGGAGACAGTGTTTTGGCACACAGTACCACTAGGACATCTCACACGAAACTATACAGTTCTTTCTTTTTTATTTTATTGGCGTGACTATTCCCAATTTCTTTGTAGCGTTCAGGGATATGTTTGTCATTTTTCAAGTTCACCTCACCCTGTTTATATATATATATATATATCTTGAAGGCGCCAGGTCAGTTATATGAATGAAATCAGTTAGGGAAGAAGCGGAAAGAGGATGTACGCCTGGTTATAAGAACGGTTCTTTTCTTACCAGTGACCTGTGTCTATAGAGAGCGACATGCCTTAGCGTATGCATGATCCACAGCAAAATTCTTGCTCGCGCGACAGCCTCTTCCTGCAGTAAATAGCCGCCATGAATGCGTATCTCGTAGCCCAAATGTTTCATTGTCGCATCATCCTTCCAGCTTTTTCCAAACAAAATGAGATACCAACAGCAGCTGTTGCTTAATTTATGTACGAAGAAAAGTACACTGTAATATTCTTAGCGATTCCGTGCATGCAATGACCTCTCAATTCACGGACTTCATGACCATGATCATAGGAATTGACTATACTATCAGTGAAAGTAAATGCTGCATGCAAATAAAACAGGAAACAGACATATTCCACGAGATGCGAACAAGAAGCCCCGACTGCAGCGTTCTCGCACAAAATAAATTTCTGCTATTCTTCTGTCGCTATTTTTCGGTTATGCCAATGTACTTGAACCGGTTTGAACCACTATTATATCGCTCCGAAGATGAACTAGAACAAAGTCGTTTTCGGTGGACGGAAACGAAAACCAGAACGAAAAAATTTCGTTCGACACTCTGCCTCAGACTGCCGTAGTAGGCGTTAACGATTTCCTAAACATGACGCAAGCTTTTCAGCAAAAACTAAGGAGCAGCGCCATACACAGAAGCTAGCTGTAATTTAGTTCTCAGCTACCTCTATGCTGGAACATTTCCGAGTAACCACGATAATGGAGACGTCCTTCGGCGAAAAGAATCAAGTCGTTAAAAAACCGCATTATCCTGGAATCGCTCTGATAAAACACACCATGATTTTACCTCGCTACAAACAAGGCCAGGTGAAAAGCTCTAACTTAAAAAAAGCAAAAATTGCTATTCGTGAGGTAACTAGCAAGAGTTCAACATTCCCATAGCCACGCTTAAAATTTATCCTTAAAAACATGAATTTCGTGACAGCTGGTGCGACCATTTACCGGGAAACATGAACCTACAGAATTAGTGCTTGCTAGCCGCACTAGCATATATGCACACAACGCGGTGCAGTCGTGCAACCCTAGCCAGAGCAACACGGCAAAGAAGAGGCAAATGATAGAAGTGGCAAGCGGCATTCGGAACCGAAGCGTACTGCTATTAACGCTTATACGGCACGGCGGACAAACCAAACCAAAACAGAGGAACCTCATCATAAACTTCGTCGCTTACCCGAGTAAACATTGTCGCGGGCAGCAAAAACCGAGATAACAAAAAGAAAACTTGGCAACAAGAAGCTTCCTGTTGAAAGGCAGCGATCCATTGCTGCCGTCACTTCCGCAGAAGAGGTCTCCTACTGGATTAGTAGAACAATGTAGCGCGCTAATATTTGTAGATATGTGAGTATCGCTTCACACAGCAATTCTTTTTCGACATGCCATGAAGCAGTGATGCCGTCCCTCAGCTTCCTCCGCATCTCACAGTTCCGAGGAACGTACACCCAGTGCACAGCTTGGGCAGAAGGCCAGCTAGAGCCAAAGCCCTGCTCGAGAAAGCCAGGGGATGAGCAGAACAAAGTACTTTCGTCGATGCGGCGTTCGAACGCAGCAGGCGAGCGTTCCCCGCGGTCTGTCTGGATGGTAGAGGAAATGTCACGAATTCCACGTCTCTGTATACAACAGATCAGAGACGGCCGCACAGGAAGCCATCACCCTGGCACTCCTGGATGGCAAGAGAATCAGAATACATAGTGACTGCAGGGCGGCAGTGACAGCCTTTGCCAAGGGCACCCTTTCCAGACAGGCCCTGGCGATCCTCTGCGGCAAGGATGTTAACCCGCACACGATCATTTGGTTTTCCACACACATGGGAGAAATTGACGCTGCCCCAACTAATCTCAACGAGTCGGCTCATGACGCTGCGCGAGGGCTTACGGACCACGTGGCGCTCGCGTAGCCAGGCTTGGAGGTCACGTACTGCAGGGGCCATAGACAACGAACTCACGAAACACTTTTACTTGGCGAGCCGATCATATCCGCCTACGCACATAAAGCTAAACAGACCCCAAGCTCTCACACTGAGGCTTTTGCAGACGGAGAACTATCCCAATCCCCTATTAATAAGCAAAATATTTCCCGAAGCCTTGTCTACATACACTTGCCCGCGATGCGGTAATGTAGCAGACTTAGAACACATGCTCTGCCAATGCTCCGCGTTGCGCAACGACAACGGCAACACCAAAGAGCGTTGGGACGCGGCTCTCCGTAGCCCCGAACTAGAAGAACAGACATGGGCAGTGTAGCGGGCTCGCGATGCGGCCGAGAGGCTAGGGCCTTTCGGTCCCGACGTGGGTGCGGCCCGCTTGGGGCTAGGAATCTGGCGCGACCTGAAGTACCTGAATTAAGTTTTTCATAGCATACCAGCTGCTCGTTGACGCGGCCCAGTATGGCAACAGCAACAATACCACGGTAGTGTCGATCAACCACAGGGTTTCGACCGTTAACGCCGCTTCGGTACGAAGCACGTCGTCGCGTGCGGCCGAGCAAGTGTCCTTTGCCTTGGACCTCCTGGACGACAAACATACCAATATCTTCAGCGACTGCAGGGCAGTCATCCGCGCCTTCAGCGTTGGCGCCATGTGTAAGGAAGCCTGTCGCAGCATGGACGGCAAAAGCATCGCCGCGCACACTCTCACGTGGTTCCCCGCTCACATGGGATCCATCATCCCGACACTTATGCCAGTAGTTCTTGCAGGCACTGCAATGACTTCGCTAGCCTAGGCCATATGCTCTGGCGTTGCCCCTCGTTGCGAGGTACGGAACAAATGAATGAGGACAAGTGGCTCTCCGCGATCAAGAGCCCCGATACCGGGGCGCAACTATGGGCTGTCCGGAGGGCCCACGATGCGGCGGTCGGGCATGGCTTAACTGTCCCAACGTGGGAGCGGCCCGCAGCGCGTTGAGTCGCATACCTCAGGACTTTCATTAAAGTTTCGCATCCATCCATATCATACCATACCATGCCTTGAAGCCTGTGGACCCACACACATGTGATGGGTTTGGCTCGCTTGGCTTTGAAAACCTGAATCAAGCACAGCCGCACGGGCAACGACGCAGAAATCAACGCTTGGCGGCTGTCTCTTTCCCGAGCGCGTTTACCAAGGCCGCTACCAGAGGGGTGTCACGCTCGACGCTTAGAGATGATCAAGCAGCACGTGTATCATTGCGCAAGGCATCCTTAGGATAGAATACCAATATAGGAAAGCATGTATATCACGCTACGTTAAAAAAGAAAACGAAAAAGAAATCGGCAAAGGATTCCTCAGACTAAAATAACGCGAAGGTACTCGCGTCGAGAGCCGCCTCACGAGCAGATAGAGAGATGCTTCAACCATCACGTCATGACTGTGACGCCCCTTAAAGGGCAACTCGGGCGATTTTTTTTTAACCATGACACTATAAAGGGATATGTAGGTTCCCGAGACTCCCCTGTCACTCGTTTGATGGTAGAAATATTACGCAAATTCAAAATACGTTTAAGTTGGCGAAAAACCGCGAGAACAAGACCTAAACCTGACCAACGAACCTCTTTGTGTGACGCCACGAGTGTGCCCACCGGGAAAGGCGCGCAAGGCTTGCTGGACTTACCCGCAGGCAGCGAAGAACAGACGCTCGGCTGAATTGTGGCCGCGCCGGACCTTCCAGTGACAATGTGAGCTGCACCAGCTCTTTGGATCTATCCAATATTGAAAGTTATAATTCTGAAGAATTCAACAGCCACGAACCGTCGTTCGCATTCGACCGGCCACCACGAGAGCCAGCGCCCCTGCGCTACATATAGCGCTGCAACATGAAGACCAAGGGTAGCCCTAGCCACTGATTTTACATGTGCTGCTTGCTATTTTATGTGTTTTACCCCTATTCAAGGAAACACTTCGCATGCTCTCTGTAAGATGCGTAGCATCGACTTTGCGCAATTATATCCCGCACGAACGCCGCTGACAGTTCAAAGCACGAAACGGTGCATTTGTTTACATGGGTACAGCGGCCGTGGTTCTCGTTCGCTTGAAATATAATGCTATAGACACTCATCGGTGACATCAGTTAATGTCAGAACATATCAAAGCAAGCAGATTTTGTGCATGTAACCACCGTTGCATCACTCTGAATCACACTATGAGCGATCACACATCTTCGAAAACAGCGAGCGGGAGACCGCAGTACGGGAGCATTGTTATGCTGCCTACTTATCGTTCTTCGTATTCTCTTTATGCACGCAATATGCTCCGTAAAGTGGACATAGATGAGGACTTCGCGCGTATGATCGTTCATATAGAGAAGGCGTAGTTTTCTCGCAGAAATGCCAATGTCAGTATAGATACCGCTGACAATACGTACAAATACACCTATGTTCGTAGTCGCATTTAACTTAGGGAAGTGCCGTTAAGTGGGGCGGCCAGCTTTCCGTCGAAAACGGCAACGTACCGATGTCGATACTGCTCCGTGTCGCCGCTTCTCGACTTTTGTGTGCGCACTTCACGAAATGAGGAATGGTTTACTTCAAGTCCGTATGGTCAAAACTGAACAACAGGAGAAGTTTTCTTCATCCTGATGGCTTAATTAGCTTAATGTCAGTCGGTCAGGTCACCCACCAGCAAACGCATGAACTACGCGATGGTGACATATCGGCTTAACCTCGGCTGTTCGCAATTGGCGTCGGCTGAAACTGTGTGTGCGGATGGGGAGGGATGAATTTCGTGCAGCCTACGTCTACACGGAACGCAACTTCTCGCGACAGCAACTTGTCACGTCACGCACCAGCTCACGATTGTCGACTTCTCGACGCTATCGTCGCTGTCGTCTGCATACTCTGCATGGAACACTTCTGACGTCATACACAACGTGGCTTGTAACTGATCAGGAGGCAAGGTATGGTGTTAGAGGTAATCAATGAAATTTATTTGTAAAAAATTTCTGCAGCTCTCAAATCTACATTTTTGAGGACATGACGGAAGTGTTAACAGGAACGTACCCAGCGAATTTATTCGGCATCCGTTGACAACGAAAAATCGCAGGAGTTGCCCTTAAAGGCCGACTGCAACAAAATTTTCGACCGCGAGAGAAGCCCAGTTTCACATCGTTGAGACATGCAGTTGCCTTTGTGCAAAATATTAAGCTTGAAATACATGTCAATGCGTCACAAAAAGCTCGCAAAAGTAAATGTTTTTAAAAACCGAAACTGAAAAAAAAAAATACCGGCGTTATCGCCCGGTGGGAATCACGCTCTGTGATGAATGTAGAGAACCAGCGCGCGAGCCGTCTGCTTTTCTTGCTTGTTCCGTTTCCGTGTATTAGGGGAAAAAATTAAATTATGGGGTTTTACGTGCCAGAACCACTTTCTGATTATGAGGCACGCCGTAGTGGAGGACTCCTGAAATTTAGACCACCTGGGGTTCTTTAACGTGCACCTAAATCTAAGTGCACGGGTGTTTTCGCATTTCGCCCCCATCGAAATGCGGCCACCGTGGCCGGGATTCGATCCCGCGACCTCGTGCTCAGCAGCCCAACACCGTAGCCACTGAGCAACCACGGCGGGTTTTTAGGGAAAGGTGCCGCGCGTCTGCAATTGCTCTGTGCTCCGCATTCTCACCATCGTGTGCCCACGAGGTCGTTTTTTTTTGTTATTTAATCATTTTAGTGACAAGTGAAAAGTAGCGGTGGAAATAGTTCATGTAGTGAAAGTCCGATATGAAGGCGTCATTGATGCATTTGTTTGCATTTTAGGCGATCTCACCAGTCGAACGCGTGGTATATTGGAGCAAACAACACAGTTTCACGTATTATCTGAGCGTGCTCAGTCACCCTGACAAAGCGTTGGGCATGCTGATCTCGCATGGTTAAATGGCTCTGCACCCGAAACCTAGCTTTGGAGCTTCATCACGCGCACTTTATATGCATTATGCGCGTTGGTTCGTCCACATCGCACTTTCCTGCTGCAGACCCCTCCACATTTTCTTCCTAAAAGTTGAGACAGAAAATGTGTGTTCTGCCTTCCTCCGCGCAGAGTTCTGTACTGTACTGTACTGTGTACTGTAGAACCGTTGCTCGTGCCAAGATTTGCAAACTGCACTCGGCTGCGCGAGCTCATCTTTTAAGTTACAGGTGCCGCTTCTTGCTACCAAGCTTGACTGTCAGACTAAGCTGAGGAAATGCTACGCGTCACTTTTTCTTCATACGCAGTTCGGGCAGCACGTAGCACTATACGCCATGGTTGGTAATTATAAAGTAATAGTGGGCTCACTTTTCAACGGCAAATTTTATTTTAAAGGTATCAGCTTCGTAACGATGGCTGCCAGAGCCTAAAACAGATGCTGAAGATTCGCGCACTGCAAAAGAAATTATTAAGCGGTAAAGGAGGAGGACGAAGAGTATAACTACGTGCTCAATTGAGTGAATATTTCCTGTGTTAGTCACCCTGCAGCTTGCCTAAAGTTACGTGCCAGCTTATCCCCGTCATTGGGACCATGCACTGCCATACGTGACATTCGCATATAATTCCTCCCGCCACGACACTGCGAGGTACTCTCCTTTTACCTTTTGGTCGGACAGGAACCAACTTCACCTTTGGACCGATTCCTTCCTGTTCCCCTGAAACTTCGACTAGTATACATGCACGCGACGCCACAGATTCCCTGGCTGATTACGCGCGGCATTTAACCCGTAGTAGTATTGCTGCTTCCCAAGACAATCAGAAATGCCTTAGGAACAGCGACACTACGTCGAACATTTTCCTACCGTTGCCCTCGGGATCTTTGGATGTGGGCCTTTCTGAAAAACTTCTTCCTCGCTACATGGACGAATATCGCCTCTTTTGAAATGTGACGAACATCACAAACAAGAATATGTCCGCCAGTCCCACTACATCTTCCGTCCCGTTGTCCAGCGATGTCGTCAACGTTTTCAGACACAAGCGTTACCACCATTCCTCTGCTGTGAGTCGGTAGTGGCGCCGGGCCTGTGTGTGCTTCCGCCGCCGGGGGCCATGCTACGTGCTAGTAGAAGATGATGATGTGACCCTTGGATTTAGTGGGACGTACCCATAAGCGGTGACTGCTGATCTGAAGACGACGACCTGCTTTTCTGGATGTTGGCGGGCTTCCATGATGGCCAGTGCTCGCTATCCCTGTGAATAGTTTCGCTACTGTGCTTTCACCTAACAATATTGTTAAAGTATGAAATAGTTTATGCGGACTGAAGAAATCACATGGACATGATAGCAATACTTTCGTAGTCTATACAGTTGACGTCGATAGGGACGCCTAATCATGGTGGCACGACTTACGGCCGTCACCAGAGTTCGACCCCCCTGCTCTGTTTTTTCTCCGTATTTGGCCTCAGTTATGTCTTCACAGGCGCGACTAGCGCGACGGCTTTTTGGGAGATCCCTCATAAAGCACGAAAAGTTAGTGCCAGGAATACCATTGCTTGCTAAAATTTACCTGGAGAAATAAATATTACACATATCTTAAGAACTGATCCATCCGCTCGGCCAACCATTCCTTCTATCACGCTTCAAATGCAACGATCTCACGAGTGAGGTGATGCAATGCGAGATGATGCAATGCCATCAACGAGATTAGAGCTAACAAATCGCTTCCCTGTATATTCTGTCCTGATAAATCGGGCACGGCGGCCGGGAATCGTGTGAGGCACTAGGAAAAAAGTTATGCGGCGTTGTTGTGACATCGTTGTTGGCAGCGACTGTCCGTGGATTTGAGGTTGTTTTTTATATAAACAGCCTAATTCTGGCGCTTCCTTCACCGCGGGTGTGAGCCATGTTCGAGGCTCGTCATCACAAGCACCATTTTGACGTGCGTCTTTTATGAGCCGTCGACACCGTATTCACGAGCATGGCGACGAAGAATTGCACGCCGTCATACCGTTATTTTGTCAAAGAGAACTTTTACGCAATGCACACAGTTCTATTCTCGTCCACTAAAGCCCTTTTTTGCTGTTCCCTCCGAACTCAATGTACGGATGCCACCTCTGTCGGAGTCTGTGTGGAGCGAAAAGCCTTGCACTAATTGGTAGTCTGGAAAGGCATTGCACTAATGGCTGCGCGAGAGCGCCTTGGTGACCATGCCATGGCCCTGAGCGCAATTTGATGCACTTACATAAGTTTCAAATTCCAGCTGTAAGGGAAGGGGGGGAGCGAGGGTTGCGCGCGAAGTTTGATTTTTGATCGGCGGATGGCAGTGGTGAAGCTGGGGATGACGAGGTAGCCAGACGACGACAAAATAACGTCGATGACGAAACCGCTTGTTGCCAATGGACAAAATGACGGAGGAACAAGGTAAGCCTAGATTGGAGGACTCATCTGCTGTTGCAGTAAAAAAAGGTTTTCACCTAATCTGGATGTTCTTATGAACAACGAATTTATTATTTTTCGCCCATCGAAATTTCGCCTCCCTTTTGTTCAATTTTGGCCTGCTTCAACTCGTGCTGCTATGACTTGCGGCCAAAGTTAGGCGTTAAAAAAATGAAATGTAGTTTTACATGCCAAAAGCACAATCTGATTATGTGTCACGCCATAGTGGGGAACTCCAAAAATTTTAACCACCTGGGGTTATTTAACCTGCACCTTTAAGTTGTCCAAACAGCTTACTATATGCGTTACATCTTTGCTAATCATCGTCGCCCATCGTGTACCTTTTTCTTCCCTCCTTCTTTCCCCCTTCCTCTTCCCCACAGGCAGAGTAGCTGGCTAAAGGAATGTACCTCCGGCCGACCTCTCTGCATTTCGTATCATTAAACCTTTTTCTTCTCACCTAAATCTAAGTACACGGGTGTTTTCGTCCCTATCGAAATGCGGCCGCCGTGGCAGAGATTCCATCACGCAACCTCGTGCTCAGCAGCCCAACACCATAGCCGCTAAGCAACCACGGCGGGTCAAAGTGAAGCGAGAGTAAGTACTGCTTTAGAACCCTCGTTAATCGAAGAGTCATCAGCAATTGGGCGTCTCTGAGAAATACCAATTTCATTCTATATTTCTTAAAGTTCAGTTATAGTGTCGAATGGATGACTACTCGCACATAGTTCACTCTGCCTCGTCGTCTCCCATGTCGTGTTCAGCAGTACAAATATATCGGTCACAGAGCTCTACATGCCTTACTGTACATACTGTACATACATACTGTACATCACATGCCTGTACACCCCATACTGCACAAATAGTGCATTACAGTATGTACGGTGTACACAATAGCTTTCGCATAAAAACTGAAATTCTTCTGGTGCCTTTCGGCGGCTTGTTGCTATCTGGAAACACAAAAACATTATTTCGTACACGATGTGTCAAGAACTGCCTGCTGTTCCTCTACACTTCCCGTAGATAAAGCTTACATAAAGGCAGATACTGGTGTGTCCAGGCCGTATGTTTGCTACTGCGAAGAATTGAGCGCCACTGCAAGACAATTGCTCTTCCGAACTCTGGCAGGTTTTTCTGACTTAAAAGAAGTTCTACCTTAAAAACAAGTGCGCTTATCCGTACACTGCAGCCTACCCCTCGCACTGCACGGAGTTGTGACATTTAGGAAAGGTATTGCGTATTTGTTCGCTTTGTAGAGACGTATTGGAAAGATATAATCGGTCGTCCTCTCCAGTGCTTTCGCTCGCGAATGCAGCTCGCACTCGGAGACCGTGCTCTGCCTAGGCCGTCGCCGCTGTGCTGCTCCTAGTCCGATCAGATAAACACCTTAACTTATTTCTGTACCCTAGAAGCCAAGTCGGCATTTCATAAAGCGAGGGAGGGAGGGGGCGACAAAACAATGAGTAAAACAACGTGCCACAACTTTATAGAATACAAAACAAAACAAGAAAATAAGCTAAATGAGTAAAGCAAATGTACTACAGCGACACTGCAATGTGAGCCGATGCAAATTTGTGCAAGCATTGCTAATATTTTAAAACTCGTGGTTTTAGAAAGGTTATCAGACGGTTTTCAAGATGCGTCGTGATCAGTAACACATTCGACGTCAGCCGGGAGCCGATTTCATAGAGGGATGGCAAGGAGGAGCGGAGAGTGACGAAAGCAATTAGTAAGGCCGAATATAGGTTCTTCTTTGGGTTTGAGTCGCGAGGGCACATGATTGGCTGCTTTGGTGTGTAACGTATTGCATGACGGGTACTTAAGGGTACTTAAAGAAGTGTGAGCAGTCCGCTGTTTTCGAGCAGAGATAGATTAACTGCCGACTTAAGTTACGTTTAATGTTCGCCTGCATTTTGAGGGGACGAACCGAGCAGCCTTATTTCGCAGGTATGCCTAATGTTAGTTCCAAATGCAGGATGCGTTTTTGCATATTAGAGCGCATTAAGGCGATGCAAGGAAGAAGTTTAGTGACGGAGTTAGCGAAATACAATGTGACCATTACGAATCAAAGTGTTGCCATGCCTCGCTAACTAACTTTGTCTATTTGTCGACACTCATGTACTTTACACTGCGCACAAAACTTGTAGGCACGTTAGCTAGCGGGTATAGTTGAACGCCTTTGTAACGAGATGCTTCGGCCCTCCAGAATCATGCATTGTACAGGTCACTTCAGTCTGAAGGTCACACAGTACACTACTCAGAGTAGAATCGGGACAGAATTATTCCTTCGTTATACGAGTAATTTCGTTTTAGAGGCGTTCTCTGCAGTTACATAATATGGGATTAGTTGTTGTTGTGGATTTCGTGGCTTTCGCCTTAGGGACGTTACTCACATCAGCCATGCATTCCGCCATTTAAGAAACTTGGCCAAATCAAACTGCAAGTAGTTGGCTTACACTGTACTATTAATTTGGCTATATATCTGGCAATCACCGCCAAATCATTCGTCTGTGAAACACAGGCCACTACTATAATATAGTTAACGTCAACTAAAAACAAAATCGGCCAAAGCATGGAGTCGTGCTTTACTAATGCAGACGAATGTTTACTGAGATGTGATTACGTAGTGATCACGTGCGCTTGTCTTTTTCAAGGTGCCTTGAAAAATACAAGTCCGCTTGTTGAAACGTTCGCTCCCGCTTTTACCTTCCTCTCGTTTTGCTCATCGGCTTGAATTTCCATCTCCTGCTTGCCCCATGTTCTTTTTTTATTCCACCTAGTAATTCCCGTATTTGTGTCGAAACGTGTGAGTTGGTAAGTAAGGCGGAAGTGAGCAATCTTGTCGAAAGCCTGCATAAATTTATTATAAAGGATAAGCTGGCACGAAACACATGAGACGGAAAGAACGACCTCGCCAACACAAGCCTTGACTTAGTCGACAAATACTGCAGCAACTTTGTGTAAAGAATGAACAGTGTGATGGAGGTCAGCAAATAATTCGAACATTTACGTTTTGCAAGAAGCTCCTGCTGGTTGACAAAAAAAGAAGTTATGCTGTCAGAAAACTTCATTAGAGCGGATGAAATTATATGTATGTACGAAACTTTGCAACATGTTCTGGTTAATGAAATGGATTTGCGATTCAGGGTTTAGATGCTTAAGTGAAATTAGACACCGGAAAGACGCGAGCTACTTTCCAATCGTTTGGAACACACTCCGTATCATTAGATTGCTGAAACACGGCGGCTAAAATGCGACAGGTTATGTTATTTTTAGTTTTTTAGAGCATATGGAATCAAATTGAGCTGCTGAGTTAGTCAGAACACTGTGAATAGAAGATCGTCTTCCTTCGGAAGTGATAAAGTCGTCTTGTCTCGTTTATAGTAAAATCGGCAGGCTGAATGTTATTTGGCACTCGGTTTTCGTTCGTGAAAACAGAGGCTCAAATATCCGTAAATTTATCTGCGACCTGTGGCGGAGAAAGCACTTCATCATCTTTGAATAACAATGCCAACGAATGTCTTGCGTAACTTGGCTTATTAACTACTTAAGTTGTTTGTATCATTTTGAACTGTGTTTGAAAAGTCGGTTAAAAAGATGTCTTTGGCTGCTGTAATTTCGGTAGTGCGTAAATTCGCATTTTCACAATGAAGCTTCTCCAATCTTCCTCAGAGACTGACTTTTTACCTTCACAATATAAGCATTTTTAATGCAACATTTTACTTGCGCCGTAAACACTATGCCTCGCCCCGAAGCGGTTATTTTAACATTGCGCACATACCTTTATTTAAGTGAAATCAGCTTGTTATGAACGTCTATACCTACCGGAAGTTTTCACAACAGCTCGCCGAGGAAATCCGAGCGAAGCTCAGAATGTCCTTGACGCTTTGTCTTTCTCACAGATCTTACTTTTTTTTTCTCGCAAGATGCTCGCAGTGCCGAAAGGTGTTTTTGCTAGAAATATGCTTGTTCTATAAGGTGCTTTATTTTCTCCCCATTTTGTTTTCGTTCTGACTCAACGAAAGACATGTTCAATGGCACACAATAGACGATCACAAACACTATGCAAATGCTCTTATCCATTTTTGCACTCGACCTGTGCGTAAGCAGGGAGCTTTGGAGCTCTCTCCAGATATATACTAAAAGGCGCACATTTGGGCCACATTCGGCTTGTTCACTCTCCGGTTTAGGAGCGATGAAACTGTACAGAGCCACGACAGTCTTTTTGATTTCAGCGCTAGCCTGGACACGATGCATGTCCGGTGGCGGAACCAAGATACAAGGCGCGCTTCCCCAGCAAACGTAAGAAGCTAACTATCCCAACGTTACACGATATAGTAATCGAATCGTCGGAAGCTTGACATCGTAAGGGAATTTAAAGGATTCTTGAAGAGTTAGCCAGCATCATTCAACAAACAGCATTATATATTGAATCGCTTGGTAATAAGCAAGTTATAACTTGTGGTGAGTTGCTACGCGGTGATGCAACCTTTAACCCCGGCATGGGTTGAGAGATGCTGTGGTGGCTGCCGACCTCCAACCATATTTCGCGATCAATTGCAAGTCACGTTTTAGATGCCTGACTTCAATACTTCGCGCTTAAGAGGGCAGCACTACATCTTCCTTGTGATCAATAACGCAGTTCCGGATCATGAGTCTTCTATTGCTATTTTCTTATTTGTTTGAAACATAGGGCGTAGTATGATATTAGAAATGACGCAGATCTGCATTTTATACAACGCCGCTGGCAATGGTTTGGCATTGCCGAGCAAGCAAGTTTTCAGCCAATATACGTCTACTTGGAACTATGTCTCTGAAAAGTATAACGCGTTTTTTCACTTTGTTTAATGTAACCGGTAGTCAAGAAAGCCACACGTATAGGCATATCAGCGAAGCCGATGCGGGTTGTCAATAATATTTTAGGTACATACGAGTCATAAAAATTTGTAAGAAAGTATCAGCCATGCGCAGCAAACAGTATCGGAATCCAGCACTGAATGGGAGGGGGGGGGGGGGGGGGGGTCATCAGAATAAATATGCAAGAGGAAGGCACAAGAACGAATTCACAAAGTTTAAAAAAGAACAAACATTTCGTTCTCTGATGAATAGTAACCCGCAAGAACACACGGATTAAAGTTCATGTTCGATCGTCCAAGCAGCCAGAAAGATTTTGCCTTTTCTTAAATTCTGGAATATAACGAACCGATAGTAAGAGAGAAATTGCACAGCAGGTTGTACGCGACGCTTTAGTTAAAGGTTACAGATTATTTTAGAACTCTCGGAGTCCTTTAATTTGCAGCTAAAGTGAAGTGCATCGTTCCTTTCTTCGGTTCCCTCCATCTGAATGCAGCCGACTCTGCCGGGATTCAAACCTGTGGCGCCAGCAGGAGAAGGCCAAACACTTTCTTTGACGTGAAATGTCTTTCACTTGGATCTTCATTGGGGGTCGCTTGCTAAAACCGCATGCAACAAAAACATGCTTTAATTTTATCGCTTAGATCTTTGCAACCGTACTAACCACGCGCCTTACTTTTATTAAACTTTTTTTTGGAAGTTTGAAGTTTGTTTATTTTCGGACAATCATGTACAGATTTTCGGTGGACGCTGACGAAAAAGGCAAATAAATGCCTGACAAAGCGCCAGCTACCCATCAGCACAAACACTTAGTGAGAATAACAAAAAAGAGAACAATAAAAAAAGGCAATTCATAGTTTAAAAAGTTAAAAAGTAGTGGAAACTACATATGGCTTCAAGTATACTTTAGTATCGTTGTGTAGAGAAGGGAAGGCATTACCCGATCATACATGCGTCGTATGCACCGACTGCGCCGTTGTAGGGAGCTAACTAATCGGAGCTAAATTTATAACCCTCTCGTACTGATTTTAGTAAGGATAGCCCGGCAGTACGTTTGTCTATCCGAGCGAGAGTCGTCACGTGAGAGAGCTCCGTCTAGCATAATAGGCATAACTCATCGAACTCAAGCCTGTGCCCACCCCGAGTTATGAAACGTGAAAGTGTGCTATACTTAGCAGAAATTTCACGCTTGCTCGGTTAGACTTCGCAATTTATGCTGGCAACGAATGTGTGCAAGGAAGTCTTTTGTGTCGTAAACGTGCAGAAAAAATGTGACGCGGCCATTGGGGTCTAGCGGTATTATTGAGTATGCGCAAACTTCGAAATACTATCGAAACTACCGACTACATTACTGCACCAATACCATCCCAGAACTCGCATTAATATCTTCTCTCTAAACGTAACGCTGTAAGTAGTGTCGGAGGGTTTTGCGTTCTATATTCCAGCGCCTGGACAGGGTGCTGCTACAGCTGTAGTCTCTTTAAACAGTAACCCTCTATCGGGGATTAGATATCAACAGTTTGCGCAATAACGAATATTTTTTTCAAGGCACACTATTGTACTTCAGGATGTTTTCGGTTAGAGCATGAGGAGGAACATGAGAAAATCACAATTTCTGCACACACATACACACATACACATACAAACACAAAAAGAGAGCGAGAGAACTGCAAATAAAGTGAACAAACGGGCAAGACCTGTTTCTAGCAAGGAGAGGTTACTAGAACACAAGGTAAAAAAGACACCCGACACAACGCAGGACACGTTGTTGCTTGCTTCCTTCTGTCGGTATAAGAATTTTGCGATGGAAATAAAATGTCCATCCAACGATTTCATGTAAACACTATTCAGAAGAAAGGGTCCGCGACGTTTAAAATGTGCGGTGTGTTTTTTTTTTTAGCATGGATTTCGGTGATCTCCTCCTCCCGGCTACCAATGACCGAATACCGGAGGAAAAACTTAGAGAAATGAGAAATGCCAGCCGTGTAGTCTTGCCTGCACCATGCGCTAAGGTCGAAGCATACTCTGGATTCATTCCTGTGGACACAGCCAATGCCTCCACGCATTCTACGTACTTGTTCTTCTTACACCTCAAGTCACAGGCAAGTTACTTATAGATAAATCAACTGCTACCTTTCTTTAGCATTACCACTGTCCCCCTAGTGATTGATGTATCCTGAATGAGAGAATTTCGCGGTTTCAAACATCAAGGTCATTTGACGCGGTGAATCGTGCACTACACTCTAAACATATTACACCTTTATGGATGTGGAGAGGGCGTTCAGCTGTCGCAAAGATAACACCCTCACGCTTAAAGGAATAAGATCAAATTGTTGATGGGAACCAATTAGGCCATCTTGTTTGCCTACTTTTTTTTGCAAGCCAAAATGATGACAGCTGTGACAGGCGACATAAAAATTGCATCAAATACATTTTCATACTGCACCTGCGAAATTTTCCTGTCGGATATTTCTGTACGTCCTAGGCTGTCAGAATGATTACATAGTTTTCAAATGTCTTTTATCATCGCACCCCTAGTTAGAGTTCCGTTGCCGTCCCCTACAATATATTGCGCGGCCCTGACAGTAAGTGTGCTCCCCGTGGGACAAGCAAACATCCTTGAGGGTGTAAGCCGTTCTACAGTGTATTGCATTGTTATGAAATCAATGAATTTTGACTACGACACGCATGTTAGAGTCCAGCAGGTAGGTCTATCTCCTATCATGTCCTAACACCTATCACCAGGAGCAGCTGCGTCCCTCGGCGGTGAAGTTTGCAAAGTATGCGGTGAAGGATGTCAGCAAAATTGGCTTGGGGAGAACCCGTTCAGCACTGTCCATTGTTCAAGTAAGGTCGATTTCCTGGAGCTAAGAAATACAGTTACCAACGGTAGCGGCGGAGGCGGCGGTGGCGATGTTCAAGCGACGATCGTCTGCAGACCTGCCCTCCTGTTACCTGCACATCTGAGGAAGCTAGCGCTGGTTTCCGTGTGGTGGCAGGACAGTGAGTAGGAGGCTACAGCTTCCGGTTACCTGCTTCCTGCAATATTCAGAACGAGGTCGGGGAAGAAGACGAGGTGTGCATCCGGGGAGGACCTAGGACCTTAGGACTCCTGCAAGAGCTCCGCGATTCGGAGGCTTCGCTGCCCGGTCTTCCACACTTTTGCCAGGTGTAGGTCGAGCAAGCCAGCCAGGTTTAGGACCATAGGGCTCCTGGAAGACCTTGACTACCTGGACATTGCCTGCTCTGCCGCATCCAAGTTTGGTACAGCAGTGGGCAATGTTCTACTCGCTGGCAAGAGCACCGTGCTGTCCCTGCAAACCACCGCTAGCCACCGCGAGCCAGTGCTATCGCAATGAGAGAGGCATATATATATATATATATCATCACGCTTTACTATGGTAACACTTCTTAATGAACGGAAGAAAATGCCTAACATGGATCAGTGTGATTGCAAATTATTATAAACAGAATATTTCCCGGAAAAACATGTTCTAGTACTACGAACTTGTTAAATTTAATTTTTCCACGGCAGTCGTTTATGAACTTTCTTTTGTGACATACTTGTAGGTCCATGTTTTTTTAATTACATTGTATTATTTCTCTTACAGGCGAACTCTAACATGAAGCCTCTTCTGTTGTGGTTGCAAGGAGGTCCCGGAATGTCTGGTCTATTTGGCCAGTTCCTAGAAAATGGCCCCCTGGGAATCGATGCTGGCGGAACATTGTACCGTAGGAGGCACAGTCTGCTGTCGAAATTCAACATCATCTACTTGGACGCTCCTGTAGGATCGGGATACAGTTTCGATAAAACGGGCAAATATCCTACCACGCTCGAGGAAGCCGCTGTGCACACCGTCAGATTCCTGAGGAGGTTTTTGCGAATTTTTCCCGAGTACAAGGGAAGGGAGTTCTTCGCCGCTGGAGAATCTTACGGAGGTAAAACGTAATTTATTTATCGACGTTGAATCCCAAAATTGGTTATGAAGCATTGAGTAACGTTGGAGGGTAGCAATATTAAGACAAAAGTGCACAAACAAATAAAAAGAAAAATTTAGAATGAAAATGATGAAATGTCCATATTCGCACAAGGAAGTTCAAATAATGCAGCTTGAAATAGAAATAATATATATAAAAGGAGAATGTGCTGGCTACATCACAAAGCTAGACAGACATCTGCATAAGCTGTTAGTTAGTTTTAGCAATAATACTAATGGTACTGTTTACTGTGCATTTATTTGTATTTTCACTAAACTCTACGCTATTTAGGTTCTGTTTCGCTTTTAGGGGGCACTAGCCGCCATTTCCATGCAGGTTAGCATAAGCGCGCACTCATCAAACGTGGTTAATGCTTCTCTCCGCTAGTCTCAAGTTCTTGCTTGATAACAATGCAACTTGGATAACGTAACTGGGAACAGAAAATATAAACTACGGCTTTTGACGCACGAAAACCAGGGCATGTTTATGAGGCACGCCGTTGTGAGGGAGTCCGGATGAACTTTGAGCAACTGGGGCGCCTTCATTATGCAAAAAAGGGGTGAGGCGCGCAGACAGGACACAAGAGTAGAGAAGTGGACAACACGAACGCCGCTTCTCTACTCTTGTGTCCTGTCTGCACGCCTCACCTCTTTTTTGCATAATGAATCCTTACCAACTAGCTCAGATTTCTGTCGTTCTGGGGCCCCTTAGCGCGCACGCAGTGCGTGGTACACTGGCGTTTTTTTCTTTAAATCATATCGAAATGCGGCCAACGCGTCCGGGATCGAACCCTCACTCTCGAGCTCTGAAGCGCAACGCCATAGCCCCTAAGTTTCTACGCTCGGTTCACAAATGATATATGTAATCAATATTACCATCTATGAATGCACGCGACCAGCCTTTTAACGTTGCATGTAGAATTATGAGTCATTAGGGCTGTTACGTTTCGCCTACAACGCGCGGTAATGCCGGCGCGGATGCAACGGACGCCGGGGCTTTATTCAAAGCGGCGGACATTTTGGCCCGTCCGACGCCGCCGCGACGCCTACCCGCCAAGCGTGTCCAGGCGTGTTTCAGTGCCACGTGTCTTCGTGTGTGCGTGTGTGTGTGTGTGCCCTCGCTTGTCAAAGCGCGGCAGCCGGGGAGCGGAGTTCCCCGAAGGAGGGGCCTGGAGGTCTCTCGGCTCAACCGCTCGCGCCGTCGTGGGCCCCTGCTGCGCCGTCCCGTGACCTTCATCCCGTGACCTTCCCTCCTTCCCTTTTGGACCGCGACGCCGAGGGTATAAGAGCAGCTGCCCCCGGACGCCAGAGCAGAGGCTCCGATTTGTACTGTTGAGTTACGTGCTCTCCCGTCTCTCCACTCCGGTCGACCTGACCGGCCGCTCTTTTGCTATGTTAGAATAAACCAGTTGTTCTGTTACCAGTCTTCTCATGCTTTGCCGGGACCTTCGGATGCTTCCAGTGCCCCAGGCCGCCAGGCCAACGCTACCCTTGGGGCTTGCGACCCATTGGCAATAACGGGCGTCAGCACCGAGACCCCAACAACTCGGGCCAGCGGTGCGATTACAACATCTGGTGGCAGCGGTGCGATTCCAACATCTGGTTGCCAGCGGTGAGATCGCGACAACGGAGGCCAGCAGCGAAGAGATGCGGTTGACTGTATGCTGAGCAGCACAACGACCATCCGGGAGCAGCGCAACGAGCCCTGTGTGATGACTGGTTGCCTGCAGCGGAACGACTGCGCTGAAGTCTTGGCTGCAAGGTTTGGTGAGTGCGGGACTTTCTTCTTCTAAGTTTTGCCAGGCTTTTGTTAGTGTTAGAAACAGAGCTGGTAATTGTGGTTGTCGTTGCTACCGGGTTAGTTTGCGGCAAGACAATAGTAGGCAGTAGAGAAAGCAGCATTCAGAGCAGCCATGGATTTGAAGTCGTTGCGCAAACCGAAATTGCTGGAGCTTGCGAGAGAGTTGGGTCTGGATGTCTCAGACAAACTCAGAAAACCAGAACTGCTAAGGGCTATTCTTGAGTTAGAAGCTGAGGATGACGAGCTGTCGGAATGCCTTGAGACCATTGAGGAGAGGGAGACGGCAAAAAGACAGGAGCGTGAACTTAAAGAACAGAAAGAGAAAGATGAGCGTGAACGAAAAGAACAGAAAGAAAAAGAAGAGCGCGAACACGCTTTGGAAATGAAGCGTCTCGAGTTAGAGATGGAACGCGCTCGTAATGGAAGTCAGGCACACGGTGCAGGAGAACGAGTATTGTTCAAAATGACTGACCTGATGCGGCCGTTTAAGCTTGGAGAGGACATTGGTTTGTTCCTGGTTAACTTTGAGCGAACGTGCGAGAAGCAGGGGTTCTCTCGGGAAACGTGGCCACAGCGCTTGCTCACTTTGCTACCCGGCGAGGCGGCCGACGTAGTCGCTCGCTTGGAGAGAGAGGAGGCAGAGGATTTCGACAAAGTGAAATCAAGTCTGCTAAAAAAGTACCGGCTGTCAGCGGAGGCGTTCCGTCGGAAGTTCCGGGAAAATGAGAAAGGCAGAAGTGAGTCATATACAGAGTTTGCGTACAGGCTTATGTCAAACATGCAGGAGTGGCTCAAAGAAGAGAAAGCGTTTGGTGACCACGAGAAAGTTCTGCAGTGTTTCGGGCTAGAACAGTTTTATAGTCGGTTACCTGAGAACGTGCGGTACTGGGTCTTGGATAGGCCAGACGTTAGTACGGTGGCTAGAGCCGCTGAGTTAGCCGAGGAGTTTGTGACGCGTCGGGCTCGCGGAGCTAAGGACGGTCAAAAGGGTGAATTTGGCTCCAAGTTTGAGAGGCCGAAGTTCACACCCATGAGAGCAAAGGGGGATACACGTAGTGCGGATGCGAGTGAAAGCAGTCCGACCGAACGTAAGGAGACGGCGGCAACCGAAGCCGAACGCAGAAAGCGGTTCGAGATGAGGCAAGCGCGCGTTTGTTATACGTGCCAGAAGCCGGGTCACTTTTCGGCGCAGTGTCCAGAAACAAAAACACAAGTCGTGTTTTTGTCTATATGCAGCACTGACGAGAACATGAAGCTTCTCGAGCCTTACATGCGAGACCTCCTCGTGAACGGGAAAGAGTGCCGAGTGCTTCGCGATACCGCAGCTACGATGGATGTAGTTCACCCCTCTTACGTAGAACCCGATATGTTCACGGGCGAGTGCGCATGGATCAAGCAAGCAGTGGAAGCTCATAGCGTGTGTCTGCCGGTAGCAAAAGTGCTTATTGAAGGACCTTTCGGAGCACTTGAGACGGAGGCCGCAGTGTCATCTATGCTGCCCCCCCAGTACCCGTACCTATTTTCGAACAGGTCCGATCACCTCCTGCGCGAGAAGGGGCTTTTGTTTGGTGAGGCTAGCGTTCAGACCTTAACCAGATCGAAGGTTCGGGAGCTCGCTGCAAAGGCGGTAGTTGCGGGACCGACGTTGTTGAACGATGAGAAAGGGGCAGAGGCGCAGCAAGCTAGTATTCAGAGCACGCCCGAACGGGATAAAATTGAGCCTGTAGCGTTAAAGGCACCAGATACTGGAGAGGAAATTCCCGATGCGGGAAAGTTAGAAGAGCTTCCGGTCGAGCTTCCGGGACTAGGCTCAGTGACAAACAGGAAAGACGCCGATCAAGTCATTAGTGACTTAATAAGTAAAGCATCGCTGTCGCCTGAGCAGAAAACAGAACTACACCAGCTCTTACAAGAGTTTCAAGGTCTGTTCTCTGAGAGGCCTGGTAGGACTTCTGTCCTTACTCATGACATAGAACTTACCTCCCCAGAGCCAGTACGATCCAAGGCGTACCGGGTGTCACCCCGCCAGAGCGATATTATGGAGGCTGAGGTAAAGAAAATGCTACAGCTCGGTGTTATTGAAGCGGGTGAGAGTGATTATACCTCCCCTTTGATTTTAGTTGAGGTACCGGGCAAGGAACCTCGTCCTTGCGTCGACTACCGCAGGCTTAATTCCATCACTAAGGATCAAATTTATCCGATCCCTAACATCGAGGAGCGCCTTGAGAGAGTGAGTAGCGCTCAGTTTATTTCCACCCTAGATCTTGTCAGGGGTTATTGGCAGGTTCCACTTACAGAAGAGGCTAGTAGGTATGCGGCGTTCATTTCACCCATGGGGACATTCCGTCCTAAAGTTTTGAGTTTTGGTTTGAAGAACGCGCCATACTGCTTTTCAAGCCTCATGGATAAAGTGTTGCGGGGACAGCAAGAATTCGCTTTACCGTATCTAGACGACGTAGCGATATTCTCCGCATCCTGGCCGGAACATATGGCGCACTTGCGGGCAGTGCTAACCCGCCTGCGCGATGCGGGCTTGACAGTCAAGGCTCCCAAGTGCCAGTTAGCACAGGCCGAGGTTGTCTACCTCGGACACGTGATTGGTCGGGGTCGTCGCCGCCCCTCTGAAATAAAGGTGGCCGCTGTGCGAGACTTCCCGCGACCGCGCACGAAGACCGATATTCGGTCGTTCTTAGGTGTCGCCGGCTACTATCAGAGGTACATCCCCAGGTACTCTGATATCGCGGCTCCCTTGACGGATGCTCTAAGAAAGACAGAGCCGCAAACAGTCGTCTGGGAGGAGACGAAGGAAAGGGCTTTTAGCGCCCTAAAGAGCGCCCTAACAAGCCAGCCGGTGCTACGATCGCCCGACTACACAAAAGGGTTCGTTGTTCAGTGTGATGCTAGTGAGCGAGGCATGGGCGTTGTACTGTGCCAACGGGAAAATGGAGAAGTAGAACACCCCGTCCTGTATGCTAGTCGTAAGCTGACGAGTCGTGAGCAGGCGTATAGCGCCACCGAGAAAGAGTGTGCGTGTATCGTGTGGGCCGTTCAGAAATTGTCATGTTACCTAGCTGGCTCGAGGTTTATCATTGAAACGGATCACTGCCCTCTCCAATGGCTGCAGACCATCTCTCCCAAAAATGGCCGCCTCCTGCGCTGGAGCCTCGCTTTGCAACAATATTCCTTTGAGGTGCGTTACAAAAAGGGGAGTCTCAAGGGTAACGCCGATGGCTTAAGTCGAAGCCCCTAACGTGGGAATCAGCCTCAAAATTGCTTGTTACTGATGTTTTTCTTCCTGAGGCAGGATTTTTAACCTATTGCTTTCGTGTAGTGTTTCAAAGTGATGATGTGCTTTTTAGTGCAATTTTTCCGATTTATGGACGCGTTCTGAGTGCTGCTAAACTACTGTAAGGAACTAGGCAGCAGTAAAAAAGGGGAAAGAGCCTGGCAGGGCTTAGTGAGGGTTGTGCCGTGCTTGCTGACTGAGCGGTTGACTTTCAGGCGTGGTTCTAACGCTTGCCGGAAACGAGAACAAAAATGTCACCTCTCCCGAAGTCACTTTGCAGTGTCCTGTGTGCACCTGAACGTGAGAACGAGGCCTTCTCTGTGCGCTGCGCTCAAGAAACGCCCAGGGACGCCCAACTTCGGTTATGAGCATCATCGAGCGACATCCCTCCGGACAGCGGATGCAGTCCCCTGACCATCGGGATCTCCTTCCCCCGGCGGGGCGGTCTGTTACGTTTCGCCTACAACGCGCGGTAATGCCGGCGCGGATGCAACGGACGCCGGGGCTTTATTCAAAGCGGCGGACATTTTGGCCCGTCCGACGCCGCCGCGACGCCTACCCGCCAAGCGTGTCCAGGCGTGTTTCAGTGCCACGTGTCTTCGTGTGTGCGTGTGTGCCCTCGCTTGTCAAAGCGCGGCAGCCGGGGAGCGGAGTTCCCCGAAGGAGGGGCCTGGAGGTCTCTCGGCTCAACCGCTCGCGCCGTCGTGGGCCCCTGCTGCGCCGTCCCGTGACCTTCATCCCGTGACCTTCCCTCCTTCCCTTTTGGACCGCGACGCCGAGGGTATAAGAGCAGCTGCCCCCGGACGCCAGAGCAGAGGCTCCGATTTGTACTGTTGAGTTACGTGCTCTCCCGTCTCTCCACTCCGGTCGACCTGACCGGCCGCTCTTTTGCTATGTTAGAATAAACCAGTTGTTCTGTTACCAGTCTTCTCATGCTTTGCCGGGACCTTCGGATGCTTCCAGTGCCCCAGGCCGCCAGGCCAACGCTACCCTTGGGGCTTGCGACCCATTGGCAATAACGGGCGTCAGCACCGAGACCCCAACAACTCGGGCCAGCGGTGCGATTACAACATCTGGTGGCAGCGGTGCGATTCCAACAGGGCGCGTACAAACCAAGACACGAATTCTTCCATAAAGCAAAATAAAACATTTGGAGGTATATCGCTCTTTTGTGCCTATGGGCACGTCTGTTGAGGGACGTTTCTTTAGCTCAAGCATCGTCCGCCGTGGGCGTGAAATTCGATCACTTCAATCGTTTGAATTAAAAAAATGATGAGATTTTATAATAATGTCTGTGTAAAAATGTTGCGCTAGCGCAATTGAAGAAGCTCGGTGGTCACGAGCGGTGCACTTTGTAGATGTCACAAGACTAACGCCGCGACGAAGATATGTGAGGTGCCTGGCAACAAATGGGCAATAAAATGAACTAAATTGAGTATTTAAAAAGAACACGAAACAAAATGCCAATTCATTCCTTACGCTGCGGGGCCCAAACAACGTAAAACCACATATGTTTCACTTGTCTTTTGCCGTCAAGAATCACTAATTCTTTAGCTTTCGCGGAAACTCGCGGTGCACTTATTCTCCTTTTTTTCCATTTTGCTTCATTTCATCACGTTATTAGTAATAAATGAAAATTATGGATGACCTCCCGTCATTCCTGCATAATCACGTGAAGAACGTGTACTGAGTGTGACGCCCCTGAAGACCTCAGTCGCAACATGTTCTGTGCTACTGATGCCGCTCCGCGTCAGAGAGAGAGAGAGAGTCATCCAAGGCGTTACTGCACCTTCAACGGGACTCGAGATTAGCACGACGGCACATTCTGGGCCCATGGCAAAGCACCACCTGTGCGCTAAGCGCCACGAAAGCGCGGCTGACGTTGCTGTGGGCGAAGAGCCTTCACGAAACATTATAAACATCGCCACGATATATATATATATATATATATATATATATATATATATATATATGTGTGTGTGTGTGTGTGTGTGTGTGTGTGTGTGTGTGTGTGTGTGTGTGTGTGTGTGTGTGTGTGTGTGTGTGTGTGTGTGATTGTATGCGCTGTCAAGTGTTTATCACTCTACATATGATAATTACCACCCAGCACCTCGAGTAGCATGTCATGCCAGAAGCCAGGCTAACATCTCCAGCGTATCAATAATGCGTGTTTCTCTCTCTCTCTCTAAAGTTACTCACGCTTTCGACGTGCAGAGCAGTTGGCCATGGATAAAATACGTTATCGTATATAGGTTGTAGTGAATTATACCAAAGGACATTTAAGGTGGAAAAATTGCCTCTGGACCACTACCGTCCAATGCAACACGCTCATAAACGTTGATTATATTGAATATGTGGTCTTAAAATGTGCATGCAAGTAATTATTGCTAAATATTTTTTCAGCGACTGTATGAGAATCTGTTTCTTTTTTTTTTGTTACAGCAAGGTCAGCAATCGGTGTGGCACATGAACTGCTGACGCGACCCCCGCCGGAGTTGCATTTGCGCTTGAAAGGAGTGATGCTGGGCGTGGGTTTTGTCTTCCCGCTTTTAGAAATCATCAACTCAGCCGATTACCTCTACTGCTCAGGCCTGCTAGACGAACACGGTCGCACTACGTTCACTCGGCAGTTTCAGAAAATACAAGGTTTGGTCAGTGCAGGAAACGTTACCGCGGCTGCGGGACTGCTGGGCCAAACAGTTCTCAACATTCATCCGGGCGGAACGAAGAGCTTGTTCGAGGAACTGACGGGGTTCCAGCACCACGGAAGCGTAGTAAGATTTCGGACATCAAGAGAGTCTGAGCAGTACATGCAATACGCCAACAGCCCGGAGTTCAAGAACTTGATTCACGTTGCTCCCTCTAGAACCCTCGGCGCGACGAGATCACAAGTTGCAATGAGCTTGGCCGTCGGAGACTTCTTCGTTGACAAGACGCAAACATTAGTGGACGTGCTTAACCGAGTTCACGTCCTCTTTTACACAGCGCAACTGGACGCCGTATTTCCGGCCACTAACATGGAACGTTCTTTCGGGAAATTAGAGTGGCGAGGGTCAGCGATGTTCAAGACAGCTGTTCGACGGCCTTGGTACAAAACAGGTAGTGCAAATCGGGAACTCATGGGTTACGAGAAATTGGTAGGGGCCGTTATGTACAGCACCGTACTCTTCGGTGGCCATCTTGTGTCATTCGATCAATCGGCTGCTGTGAGTGACATGTACGGTCGGTTTTTACATTTTACCGCTGTGGGGTCTGGGAATGTGCCCGGCCAGAAATGCGGCAACGGCAAGATGCCTTGCTGATCTGTTAGTATTGTTTGATAAGTTTCCTTACAAATGACGAGTTTCTGGAACGCTTCGACTGTAACAAGATATTTGTGTGCGAAATAAATATATTTTTCTGATACATTCTGGGTCCTTGCCGGTCTCAACACAATCAGTGGGTGGTGAGTATGTGCCAAAGTGCGTGTAAGCTGACTCTCATGCTCTCAGCCACGCACGGCAGACGTCTGCATTACCATTCACACTTCGTGCCGCCGACGCGGTTCTCACGAGGATGACAACAAAAAATAGCACACAAAGCAAGCACAGCGCCATTTTCTCAATAACAATTTCCATGCGATGCGTACAATATGACCCACGACCACTACAGTAATGCTCGTTCTGGCTTCCCAAATGCATCTTAGAGTTATTGTGCAGCACAAAACATCGCGATAATTGCCCAGCACGGCTGTTGCGCGATAGTTAAGTTGTTAGAACGCCCGACTTCAATATGCGCATTCATTCACTGACACAGATTCAAAACTGAATGAGTGCGGCTGTGGAGTATTTTTCTTCTTCTTCACGCTGTGGCAATGGCTAAGATTGCTCCGACGAAAGAAAGTCAACGCCGTGCGTCATCGATGACGACAACGGTCGTCGTCAAAGTAACAGATTGGACGAACAGACACGGCCAACCCAGTTCTGAGCACCTATGTCACACTTAAGAGGAGCTTGTCCAGGCCTCCTAAGCTTTTTGGCTTTTGAATTCTCGCAGGGCCTTCTTTTGAACGCCAAACATTTCTTTGCCAAGTCAGAGCGAAGCTCAAAGGCAGGTAACGAGCAAGGACGCGATGACGTTTTAGTGATGTTTTTCCTACGAAAAAATGGCCAGGCTTAGCTTGGTTAAGCCAAGAATGCGTTGCATATTGCGCGGTCTTTTTTTTTTTTTTGAGGGCGAGGTATTGCTTGGCGGCACTCGATTTTCGGGAGGAGCGGGAGGGGCGGGAGTCAGGTGGTGGCTGCGGCCGCGCGCGACCGCGCGAGTTGGGGCGCAGCTTTTCCTCCGGCTGTCGTGACGTCACGTCACGTGGTTGCGCTAAAGGTCAATGGTGGCTGCCCGGCCGCGCCCAAGGGCTGAACTGAGTGATTGCAATATGCAACGCATAAAATGTAGACTGAGCTGGGAGATAGTACAGTCAAAAAATTATTATATAGGGTGAACTAAGGCGTCCAACTGGCCGATACTAGGCAGAGTGCAAAGAGACACCTGATACAGTATGAATTAAGGCGGTCCGTTTGGTCAATACTGGACATAATGCAAACACCACATATACTGCGAATTAGGGTGGCGCGACGAGCCGGTACTAGACATAGTGCAAGCAAACACTGTGTGTATTGCGTACGACTTGAGGCGGCCCGTGGAGGCAGGTGATGCACGGGAGCGCAGACGTGAGCTTCAACAACAACGAGGCGTTTCTTTTTTTTTAATACTGTCGCCGTCATTCAGTGATCGTACAATAGTTCATAGCCTTCATTACATTGTGACCATGCTTTCGTTGCCGAGTCGTCGTCGTCTTTAAGCCGTTTTTACACCCTTGTCACTCCGTTTTCCATATCGTCGTCCTCACGGCGTCTCAGAATCCGAACACCACAAACACAATGCCCCCTGCACCACGTCGCGGTGTCATCGACCACGTCTTCGCCAAAGAGTTCGATCTAGTCACTTGCGAGTACGTCTCGTACTTCAGTATGCATACGCCGCTGCTACCTATAATGGACAGTATCTAAGCAAGCGAAGAAGCACCAAAGAGAACCCTGAATAGCACTGCAGAAATTTAAAATTTGCCCACACACATTTGCGTCGGCTATATCTTTCAGAAATGCTGCGCATGGCAGACAATCATAATAACGGTTTCTGGTTAGACATTTTAATGCGTTAGCTTTAGGAGTGAGTGCCAAAGTGAAAAATACGT